>NW_020956137.1:139716-257724 GCF_003031625.1 Empidonax traillii | reverse complement strand
AAAAAAAAAAAAAAAAAAAAAAAAAAAAAAAAAAAAAAAAAAAAAAAAAAAAAAAAAAAAAAAAAAAAAAAAAAAAAAAAAAAAAAAAAAAAAAAAAAAAAAAAAAAAAAAAAAAAAAAAAAAAAAAAAAAAAAAAAAAAAAAAAAAAAAAAAAAAAAAAGAACAGGCCCTAAATACCATTTTTTGATCCATAATCTAATCAAATTGTTAAACTTCATGGAAGAGTACTGGATGAAGTACTACAGTCTCTTTCACTGAGAAATTCAAAACTAAATCAATCTTAATGGGTGTTTCTGGTTTTTATAGTCCATAAATCTGTTACAATAGGAAAAAATGTTTTAGTTCACATCACCTGATAAAATACTGAAGTCCTTTCTATTAGCTCAGCAACTTTGGAACAGGAGTTTTTGTGACAGATATGAAAGATAAATGGATTTTTACTGAGGTGATGACCAGGTTTAAAAGTAAAAAAAAAAAATAAATGTTTATGCTAGAGACAGGTAGTATGAATTAGGGTTTAGCCTTTAAAGTGTTAAGCTCAACTTTCTGTGTATAAGGGATAGAAAACAGCTATACTTGTGTTTTGAAGTTATGTCATACTGGGAAAAAATAGAGGGAAGAAAACACAGCATTTAATAATTTATAAACTATTTTAAAAGTAACTGATATGAAGACATGAATCTTTAAGAAAGAAAGTGAAGAAATTTGCCATTGAAGAGCTGTAAAACTGTTGTAACAATTAGTCTGAAAAGCTTTAGTCTAGAAAATAATGCATCTTTGAAGAGGATGCTGTTTCAGGATTGTCAAATGGGACTGAAAAATCCAAAGATCTTCAACATTGTATTGTCAAGTAAGCAAAAATATCAGAAATGCTGAATTACTGAGAGCAGGTCACTGAGAGAAATGGTGGACACTTTATTGGACTGATACAAAACCAAGACTTTTGATTAAAAAAATTTATTGAGGTTTGAAATTTGAGAAGGCTTTACACAAGATGAAAGTGGAATATAGGGAGAGTTGCCCAGAATGGATCATACTGAGAAGCAAAGATCCAAGGTACAGTTTCTATAGTACCTGTTCAAGAGCAAGACTTGTTTTTGGAAACATGCAAAATCCAGTGTGAACTCTGTAATCTGGGATACATTTTGATTCTTCCACATGACAGATATTATGCCCTTGATTTCTGAATGGGAAAATTTATTCTAACACCTCCCATCCCCCCAAAGTCCAAGAAAAGTATCTTTTTCCTCTCTGTAGAGTAGTCTGAATAATCCTTTCTTGACAAAATAACTTAGGTAACAAGCCAGATGATACGTTAAGCCTGTGAGTGTACACAGCATATATGAATGTAACATCTGAAAGTGCCTGACAAGGTCTTTTCCCCAAAACTGATAACACTTAGAGGAAATTAAAATGATATAGTTTGTGTAAATCAACCATATTAAACCAGATTACCAAAAGATTTTTCAAGCACAAAATGCATCTGCTTGACAGCTTAAAGGAGCATGAAAATGTATGACTGTGGAAAGATAAACTGGAGTATAAACAGAGTGGTAGTCAATAGTAACACTTCCAGATGTGACATTGATATCACAACATCCACCCAAGGACTGTTGAAGCATCCTCCCTTCCAGATGCCATGAAGAACCTTCATCCTGCTGATGGGTTGACAGAGTGAGGTCAATAAGTAGGGACCCATACCTGGAGGGGCATTCTTATTAGAGGGTAGCTCAGCAGATTGTTGGAGCAGCACAGACGCACGTAAACATGGAGAATCCACAACACCTACAGAAGGGGTGAGCAAGTAGGAGTTGCAGTTCCAATGTTTGCCTGCAACCTGCACTTTTGGTGGAGTACAAATAACTGTGAGTGAGTGATTAAAAACTATGGGGGTTAATTACAGAATGATGTTTGGAAGTCTGTAGGTTCTTATTAATAATTTTTAAGTATCTGTTGAAATTATTTATCTGTTGTATTGTTGATATTAATCCTGAATGTATAGTTCACTGATTGCCAGTTAATTATATGTTGCTAATATATCAATACAGCACTTTAATCCTGATTAAACCATAACAAACCACGAGTTGGGCACTTTTGACTGTATCACCAATATTTGAAGAGCACAGAGCAGTCAGTGCTATGATAATCTTAACAATCTGCTTCTCCCACAGCTGCAGTATTGATGTCTTCCAGGATGTTAGATATACTTATCTTTGTTGTTAAAAAAAATGGCTGTTAGTTTACCTGCCTATCTTAAGCCCTTTGGTAAGGTCCTT
Organism: Empidonax traillii; assembly: GCF_003031625.1. NCBI lineage: Eukaryota > Metazoa > Chordata > Aves > Passeriformes > Tyrannidae > Empidonax > Empidonax traillii. The sequence continues at coordinate 255,448 of NW_020956137.1, read as the reverse complement.
TATATCAGAAAAAGGCATTTGAATACTTTCTGAAAGTTATAACATCCTAAACCAGATTTTGTTTGGTCTTTTTTTTTCCTTTCAAACGGTGCAACACAAAATAGGATGTTGGGAAATTCAGACCCCTGTATAAGCAGTGTGCAGTTTGCCGTAACATAAGAAGAGTTAACCCACTTCAGCAGGCAACATAGCACATGTTTCTTGTCTGGTATTTATTCTTCACATAGTTAACACCATCTTCTCTTTTAGAGTCTGAACGAGGTTCCGCTTCCAGCAATGTTTGCCCTAGTCAAGAATAAACGCAATTATCTGGAGACATGCTAAATACCTGTATCTCTTTCAATGGAGCTGTGGGAACTCAGTATTATAGGAAGAGAGGACTCTTCTTTAGGATATTAACTTAAGCTAATCAAGTTCATTAAAAGTATTGTCTATAATTTTCTATCTGCAACAGATCAAAGGGGCAGTTATTTTAAAAAGTATTGCCACTGGCATCCATGTATTTGTTTATTTCTGTTGGCTTGGGCCCAACTGATAGTCTGTTATTCTGACATTCTGCTTTTTTCTGTAAGCAAAATAGAAAGATGTAGATCTGTTCTCAAAGAAATGGCAGCTTTCTGACAACATTTTTCATTTTATGCACCAGACTTATTGCAGTCAGCACTTCTCGTGGAAAAGAGCAGATGGTCAAAGGGTTGATGCACAGAGACCTGACACTATTTGGTAAAATCTCTGAATTAATAAAACCTTAATATTCTTCAGTGAATTTAATGCTCTAATCACAATATTACTTCTAGTGCTCTTTTTTTGTTCAGTTGAATATCATCAGTGGTCTAATAACAAATCTCTGAGTTAGTAACAATTTAGCTGGACTGCCAGGACTAGAACTAAAATATGAAATGGACATCTTGCACTTATGAATATCTAAGACTGGAGCTTGCCCTTGCCATTCCCTGAGTTTTTCTCTCTTATTTAACAAACTTGGACTTTTAAAGCAGCAAAAAGCTTGTGACCGCAACTGAACCATCTGTGAAGAAGTCACATGTCCAGAAATGTGAAGACAGCAGCATACATCAGTCTTTCAACTGCTTTGTTAGCTTCTTACTTTAACTGATAGTAGCTTACATATCATATATCCAGCCAGGCTACATTTCAGGATACAAACAAGTACCAGTTCTCCGTCCTTTGTAAAACATAAGGCACTACAGAAAGAGGACTGAAAGATTTATGTTGTTCACAATATCCAAATATTTTAAGTTTATCATATAAATACTGTATGTGTTCATATTTCTTATTGTCATAGTTTTTATCCTTATTGTAGTTATGGAAGAAACTTTAAAAAGAAAAGAAAAAAAAGAAAAAAAAGGAAATTCCATGCATGTTCAATTTTATCTTTGACCTTCCTAAGATATATAATAATTTCGGGAAAAAATATTAGTGGACACTCTAGAAACATGATCTGCCTCTGTATTTAGCATTAATTCTTGACACACTATGAAATTGTTAAGATTGAGAGAATTATGATGGCCTTAATAAAATATATAAGCTTTTCTGAAAAATGAAATGTTTTATTTTAACCTCATGCCATACTCTTTGGACCAGATTCAGCAGTAAATTGTTAAAAATAAATACATTATGCATCACAGATTATGAAGCTGGTGTCATTGTGAAGTCATGTACCCTGTTGAGGCATCTATCGTCTCCTTTCATGGTTGTTATTTTTCACCCAGATCTGGAGCTGCTCTGTAGTGAGACATAGTTGTACTTGGTTGAGGTTCCCTTGCAATTGTACAACCTGCTGTTCCTTGGCACCCAATGTGTCTTTCAACATGATGTTTGATGAAAAACTAAATCAGTTGTCACAGTCATGTAGGTGAAGGGAAGAGGTATAAATGACAAGTGTATATTCCCAGAAGATTATTCTGAAATTTTAGGTTGATGGAGCGGTCCACTACATACTCCAGCCAATGAGATTTGCTTTTTAATTACTAACAAAAGGCCATACAGTTTGTCTTGACCTTGCAGTGCAGGTTTTAGGACTATGTGAGCTAGTCTTTGTCTTAACTGTTTTCAATTTATTTTAACTGTCTCACCAACTATTTAGCTGTCAGGTTTAGGCATGTTTGGTTTTAGTTCACAGTGATGATAAGCAGTTATCCTGTGGAGACTGAACTATCTATGATCCTAGAATAAGGTGTGGTTTTCAAGACCATAAACTCAAGACTTTACCAAAGGTTTCAGATTGTTATTACAAATCACAGTGGTCAATCAGTAGCCCCTACAGGAGCACAGACTTACTAAACTGTCTTAGATATAACGAAGAGAACAAAAACATGATTAAGTGAGAGAAAGCTCACATATGCAGAATGTGCAAACTGTATGTTCATAGTTCATCACTATGAACTAGTCACTGAATAGACGAGAATTCAGAGGATACACAAGTGAATTGAATCTTCTTTCTTGTCTTCACTGAGATATTACTTCTGCACAATGCAGAGTAGAAACTGCCCCATCCTGGGCAGCAATTCTTCTAAGAATGTCAAGGAGAGGACAACCTGTACTGGAACCAGCAGGAGCTGTGCTGGGTTCACTGGAGCTTGCAAGTGTTTCTAGAGTCCATTAGGAAACTTGTGGAAGTACCAGCTGAAGAGAGGTGGAAGGAACAAATATTGAAAAGTAGTAAAGTGTATTAAGCTCGATAAGAAAAATGAACTTTTGTTCTGGAGTAAAAATGACTTCAACCAGGAACATTTGTAGTTGCAGTTTCTCTATTTTAAACTCACATTTATTTTACTATGCACTGAGTCCCACGTCATTATTAATTTTCTCCTTTTTTTGCTATTTTCTTCTTAAAAAAAATAATAAAAAAAAAGCTGTTTAAATGCAAGGTGCACAGCTCTTATCTCTGTGCTTAAAAATAAAGAAAAAGCAGTGATCTCAAGTACACCTCAAACCAGTGAATCTCACCTCAGTAGCCTATAATACAGCAGAATACTTTCAGAAGAGCTAATGATTGCACACAAAGTAATGACTAAAAAATAATGTTGACAAAAGCTGCTTGTACAGACTTACTGAATAGCTTGGTAATTACCATATTGTTGAAATATATTTTGTTTAATATTTTGATAAATGAAGTTAACAGAAAAAATATATTTATTAGAAAAGGGTAAAATGAAACATTTAGTAATATAAAGAGCTAATTGCAAAGAAGACTAGAAAAATGATGTTGAAATGATAACTTTTGTAAAAGGGAGATTACCAAAGAAGTTCTCAAGGATAATTTTTTTTCTGGTGATGAGTACAATATGCCAGAGTTACAATAAAATTTGCAGATGATGACAACCTGTGTATCAGTATTTCTCTATTAGAGAAAAAATAGCAGTGATACAGAAAGTGTTGCCAATTGAGTATTAGTTTGGTGTGAGAATTCATTTAATTAAATTTACACTTGAAATTAAAGAGAGATTTACATCCAGTGGAATATGAAACTGGAACACATCACTTCTTTCTAGGTGTACAGAACCAAACGAGTCCATTGCACATCACATATCAAAATAGCAGGCAAAAAGTAGCATTTGTATTTTAAGGTTTTAAAACTGCAACCCCAGCAATAATCCATCATTAGCACTAAGTATCAGACTCTGAAACTTCCGAACAGTGACAGACCACTTGGATTATTAATAACCTGCAGAATGTAAGAAATGTTTCTCTGCTGGGTTGTGATTAAGAAGCACCTGCTCTTGTAAAGTTCAATTTAAGTTCATGGTTTAAAACTTGCACAATTGCAGCAAATTACACACTGGATTAAAAAAAAAAAATGGCTTTGCTCCCTCTTATATTCTGACATGAATTCAAAATTTGCTTTCTTTCTCCCCCACCTCCCTTCAATGCAAACACTTCTCAAAGAAGAGGAAGAAAATATTTGTTGATCTACAAGGATCATTATAATAAAAAAGTATCTGGAAGGGAAGTAGAGTATACCATATCATTAGATTCAATGGCCTAATCAACCTTTCTGGGTTATCCCAAGGGCATAAAGGGTAGTGGAACTGCTACCCTAACTCTGCAAGAAAAATATAAACTCAGTTTTATTGCCTAACTATAATAGTTTCATATTATCAAGGCACACTTTTGTATGTAGAGCATCTGTTCCACAGGCTGAGGCAAAAATTAATCCTCTCCTGGTTTGAACCAGGAATTTAGTTCCCAGTTTCCATTTACTTTTCTTTTCCTCTTCTATTTAATTTTGAATTTCTCTTCAAATATCTAATAATGTATTCCTAACTCTGAAATTTTCTGTTTTGTTTTGTTGTTTTTTTTTTTTTTTGGTCTAGCTAGACATAGATGGGAACAGCATTCCACCCATGTCTTACCCTTTCTTCATTCAAATGAAACCTCCAGACAGTTAATTATATATTAGGTCCTATAGTTTCCTTGCCCCATCTTTTGTGGTTTTAGTCCAAATTAGGCAGTGCCCCAAGTGCCTAGACATGACATCTGGGAGAATTCTCAGTGAACTAGACATAAAGCTTTACAAGGTATCTCTGAAAGTGGTTTTAATCTGCTTTCTAGCACCTTCAGGTCCATGGAAAGGAGTTAATATTTATCAGCTCTTCCGTTACTGCACTGCACTGTGCTCTGACTGCATATTTCTAGTGCTGCTCCTTTCATTTTTTCCTTATCTATCTCAGTAAAATAACATGAAAGGCAAAAGGATAGGGATCCTTCACAGCCATTTCCTCTCCTTTTTTTTTTTTTTTTTTTAATCTCACAGTTCTTGGTTTCTTGTGGTTCTTATTCCTCTTTCTGTTGTTCATCTGTGTAAAGTATGCATAAAAATACCAAACGCTTGAATATTATATCTGCCAGATAAAGGAGTAAGCAAACACATCTCTTCACATCCCTATAGTATGGGATTCCATACCACTGCAGTTAATTGCAAGGTTTATATCTTAAGTTCAAATTTTGAAATAAACTCTGCCATACTCAGGCTGGCAATATTGTAAGAATTTAATTCCTGATAAAATTTCCTGCGTTTTTTGTTTTCAGTAACAGTTGGAAACTTAACAAAAACAGCATCTCCCGCCAAGTTATTTTCAGGTATTGTTCTGCCCAGACATTGAATAAAAAGATAAGTAATTTCAGTATCAGCTTAAAACTTTTGTTTTTAATACAATTCTAAACCTGGAAAAAAACCATTGATTTTTATTTTCCTTGCATTTATTTTTATTTATTTTAACAAGACAACAGAAACAAAGTCTTAACACCATAGGGGTAGAGGAGATGTTACATTGACAGAAAATCTAGGGAAATCTTACACAAGAATCTGGACTTAATGTTTCTCCAGTCCAGTGCAGAAGATGGCACATGGTAGTACAAGTAAAGAGGCACTGGGGCATAAAATCATACAGCTCTCTCCTCACATGAAAATGCCTGGGTTGGGCACTCAAGAGAAAGCTTCCAGTAGCCCCTCTTGTGTGTGTGTCTCAGTGCAGGACACCAGCTTCTATTTAGAGCTCTGTTGTTATCACCAGTGGACTCACGCAATGTCTGCTGCAATATGGAGCAGGACAGACACTGATATGCATGTAAAAAAACCCAAAAAACTATATGTTTGGATCTCTAGAGCATTCAGTACCCTCATAAAAACCTGCAGGTGACATCACCTCACATCTGCTTAGTCATTTAAAGTATGAAAATTAGAAAACTGTCAATGTAAAACCTGAAATCTGATCCACTTTTTGAATGGCTTTTTTTAAACCAAAATAATTCTCCTTTGGTGGTAGCCTTGCAGAGTTGTGTGTGCACACATACACATTAGATTCTATCCACGTGTGTCTAATATTCAGTATAAACGTTTTGGCTTTACCGTGAGAACCAATAACTCAGAGAATCATTGGATAAACTAGTTGTAAGATGTTACATAAGATGAGACATATGCAAACACTTGAAAGGTGCTTTAATATATTATAACCATTATACAAATTATTTCTAAGATAGAAGATTCAGTCAACTAATTTTAGTGGGATCATAGTTTCCAATGTCCTTAAAAGTTCAGGAGAACTTATGGAAAAGTTAATTCTGCTGGCAATGAGGATCTCACAACTTTGAGAGAGAGGAAGGGTGAGGATGGGAGATGAAAGAAATTTTTATTCAATTTAACCACAATGGTTATGTGTAAAAGTCTGAAAATTCTTCTTTTAATCACAGCCCAATATTTTCAAATAAATTGTTATGCTTTTTTGAGCTCACTATATCTGAGCTAAGATTTTGCCTGATAGGCTCCAGGTTTTTTTTAAAAAAATACGTTCCACTAATCTATTTGCAATTGAAATGTGAAACTTCCAACAGAACTGCAGTGCATCAACCAAGAACAAACAACACATCAAAACCCATAAATATGGCAAGATCCCAGTAATGAAAAATGAGCTTTGAAACAGCCTGTAATTAGCATGGGAATGACAAGCACATTCTAAACCTTTCCTAACATATTGGTAATTATTGAAGAGCTATGACAGCAATGCATCAACAAGCCTATCCATCGTGCTGTTGTTCTATATCCTGGTTGCCTCTCAGTGGCTCTTTACAGGCCATTCAGTAATTTGGTGGAAACCTCATCATACAAGAGCAATGATAAGGTACCACCCTTAATGAGAAGAAAAATCAAAAGATCATTACTTTAAAAGAGTGTTGAAATTCCAGATAAGCACCCTAAAACATTTTGTATTTCCAACCTGCAATCTTTTTAACCTTATAATTGGCTAGTGGGAATTTTCAAATGTCTGTAAGAATGAGTATAAATATGTGACAAATGTTGAAGGGCAATAGGGAGGTGAACTCCAAGCAAGAGGCTTTCCCTTTTACCTCTAGCCCTGAAGGGGAGCAGTGCTCCTTCCCCCATCTTCCCCCCACCACGAGGTGTCCATGGCTCCTGCAGAGACCACAGGACAGCAGCAGAAGGGAGAGGCAGAGAGACTTTATTGATCTGGGTAGCGACTTAAATACCTCCTGAGGGGATTACAAAGTGACCACTGGGAGTTCAGGAGGTTTTACAACCAACCAATCATAACAAAGGGTTAACAACCAATAGATAAGCTCTCAGTTATCTCTTAGACATTCCAAACCAGAGATAAGACTGAGGAACCTTGGGAAGAAGAAGGGTGATTTTACACAAAGAGTTACAAAACCATTTTCAACAACCGAAACTTCTGCATCCTTTTATATATTGCAACAAATATGGTCCATAATTCTATAACAAAAAGTGGAGGAGGGGAAAGAAAGACTTGTACAAAATACATCAAAGGAAGATGACTGTGGACTTCTACAAGTTCTATATATTTTTAAACCTATTACCCCAGAAACATTCAAATCCCCAAAGATGAAAATGGTTATTAATATCTTGTATTATGGTAGTAACTTAAAGCCTTCCCATGGGGAAAGAAGAAAACTCATGTATGAGCACATTACCTAGAAAGATAAATGATAAACAGAGAAAGACAATTTGGGAGCTCTGAATGAACCAAACAAACAGTAGCTAATAAACAAACATAGTCACTATCACTACCTATTCAGGAAAAAAAAAAATTGGACTACAGGAGTAGAGGTGGTCATTGATCTTTGTATTAATGGTTACAGGAACAATCACATGCTGCTATCAGCACTCAAATTTTTATTAATGTAACAGCTAAATAGATTTTTTTTTTTGCAGTAGTCTTGAAAGATGGAGATGAAACATGATACTTAACAAGAATCTCTTAAGTCTGGTTACTCAGGCTTTTCACCCTAAAATCTCCTTTCTACAATCAGTCAAGCTTGCAAATGGCTTCAGCTTTGATTTTAGATATACAGAAATGGAGGTGGGGACAGAGGGAGAGAGAAAAGAGAAAGAGAAAGGTTGGGATAATATTCACCTTCACACTTAACCAGTTCTCCTAGCCTAAGTTATATAATGGAAGAAAGCACAGGAGTAAGCTGACATCAATCATCCTTATGAATCTTTACTTCTTATTCATTGTTCTATTGATCCCTTTCAACATCATTTCATAAGTAGATTGCAATAAAATTGATTTCTTATTATGTCTCTATTTTAACTCATAAGGCATACAACACAATAGTTTTTGAGTGAAGGACAGGTACCCTAAGGTAAAGAACAAAATCCTGTGTAAAAGCACAGATTCATTGATCTTTCCTTCAATAATAATGATTAAAATCTAATGAAGCATTATTACCTTAATAAATTATTCAGCTCTCCTTCCCTTTTCCAGACTCCAACTGGATGCACTCCAAAAAAAAAAAAAAGTTCAAGCACAAAATGCTGAAAATACTGGATTCTTCAATCAGTGAGCTATGACAATGTTAAAAACATAGTAAATAACAGCATTTTACAGGTAAGAAATACTTTGTCCAAAGCCCAGCTGACCAGCAAATGAGGAAAGAGAACAATATACTATCGAAAGGAGGGAAAGAGATTTTGTCAGCTTTTCTATTTTGTAGGCGATTTTAAAGGGCATTGTTTTCCCTACTCAGCCTCATTTTCTCTTGCAGTGGAACAATGAGAACTGTCCCAATAACCATATTTCTCTCTTCTGTATGAGAATGCACTCCCTAGGGGTTAAGCTGGATGTTTATACTCGTCTATTGAGTGTCTTCACCCCAAATCACAGGAATAGTTATTTGTCAAGGCATTTTCTGACTAGGACTGCTTCTGGGATATTTAGCCCTGAACATGAGATTTCCAGAGCAGGATGTGAAATTCACAGAAATAAAGCTGGCAAAGGATGCAATTTTTTTGTTAGCTTGAAATTTTAATTTATTAAAAGTTTCAAGCTAATGTTTCATTTAGAGCTCCTTATTAAATTATTATATACTGTATGTTCACACAGAATGAATTACCTAGCACAGAAAACAATCCATTGTCCACATACTTATACAAACTGTACATCTGAATACGTCCTCTTTTTGAATAAAAACTTGTTGAAATAGTAGAAATACAAGCACAAGATAGATAATATTTCTAGATGATGATGATGCATTAAAAAGAAATGTCTCACACAATCACACTCAAATTAACCTCTACGCCACAGCTATAGTACATAATTATGTATCAGGATTGATAGGGAAACACTTGTCAATCAAGATGACTCTGACTATGGATAGGAATGCATAGAGGTGTCAGTCACTGAAAATAAGATTAATTATTTAAACTATAGAGATTTCACATTAATTCCACAAAAGGTCAAAAGAATCATATAAGCACTCATTTTCTCTTGTGAATGTAATTCATGTAGTTTTCAATCAAGGACAATGTTTAAAAGTGTGCATGCCTAGCTTGATATAACATGATAATGGGTTTTTTAATGAGAGTAGTTTTCTTTAAAAGAAGTTACCAAGCTTTATGGAAAGAATTAGCTGGGATTGATAGATTAACCAGGTGAGATGATATTTGTACAAGCTTACATAATACGAGAAGTTAATTGAGGACTGTCTCCTGTAGGAGGGACCCCATGATGGAGCAGGGAAAGAATGTGAGGAGTACTTCCCCTGAGGAGGAAGGAGCATCAGAGACAATGAACTGACTGCAGCCCCCATTCTCCAGCCTGCTACATCGTTTGAGGGGAGGAGATAGAGAAATCAGGAGTGAACTTGAGTCTGGGAGGAAGGGAGGGGTGGGAGGAAATCACAGAACCATTAAGGTTGGAAAAGACCCTCAAGTTCATTAAGTCCAACTGTCAAGCAGCACTGCCAAGTCACTAAACCATGACACCAGCTGCCACACCCACATGTCTTTTGAGCACTTCCAGGGATGGTGATTCTGCCCCTTCCCTGGGCAGCCTGTTCCAATTCCTGACAACTCTTTGAGTAAAGAAATCTCTTCCAATACCTAATCTAAATCTCCCCTGGTACAACTTGTTGTCATTTCGTCTTGTACTGTTACTTGTTACTCAGATGAAGAAATCGACTATCTCCTTGCTACAGCCTCCTTTTGGGTAGGTATAGAGTGGGATAAGGTTCCCCCTTGAGTCTCCTTTTCTCAAGACTAAACACCGCCAGCTTCCTCAGACTTGTATTCCATTATCTTTCCCAGCTCTGTTATCCTCCCCTGGATATGCTCCATCAGGGTTCTTTAAAGATTTAGGGATATTTTTATTTCTAATTATCCTACTCTGATTTGATTGGCAATAAGTTAATTTCCCCCAAGTCAAGTCGGTTTGGTCTGTGAGGATCTCTCTCTGTCCTTGTTTCAACCCATGAGATTTTCTTGGACAGTGATAGAGAGTAATTGATGGGCACATGGTATCCAGTCAAGGTCAACCCACAATAGTTCATAACTATTTTTTGTGATTTGAAATCAGTATTATCAAATTCAAGCACAGTTCCACATCTTCTCATTGTTTAAAATACCTAGAACCTACTCCTTCAAGTCTGATCTAAAATAAATTCAAATTCCTCTTAAAGCAAGAATACATGTAGGTTTATACAGTCTAAATACTCTTATGATATTTTCGGCATGTTTAATCACCTGGCCATAAACAATCCCCTCCCCATAAAAAATTGTATTACTGTTTTGCTATCTGTTGTGATGAGTATTATAGTAGCTTCACTTAGAAAAACAGATATCAAACATATATCAGGTATTTAAATTTCAGAACAGAGAAAGCAATAAAGCACTTAACTTTCATTTCATATATACACAGTGCTTTTCAGTGTGGATATGTGCTTCAACTGCAACCTTTACTGACCCTTAAGTCTGTCAAAATTGATCTCAGCTTTAAACAGAGGATTCTAAAAGACCACAGGTGGCCATGAAAGACATGGCCAGCTCTAATTCAGGATAGCATATTCTCCTTTTAGCTGGAGACAGATACCAGATGACCAAAATAAACAGCCTACTTGTAAGCTAATAATTTTCACAAATACCCCCCAGCTAATCCCATATAAATGTCACCTCTCATTGAGATAAAATGTGCAATAACCAGTTCCAAGATGCTCTTCAGCTTCATTTCTGGTGGGGTCAGGGAGAAGTAATGACTTTCTACTTTTATAATGATAGAAACTGTGAAAAAGAAAATTCTCAGTATAGTTGTTCTTTTCTTTAAATTCAAACCCCTTTGCATCTGCAGATGTTTTTCCATATTCCAACCAGGACCAAATGTCTTTACAGTGTCATTGTTACTGGGTTTTTGTGACAGTCTCTCTCATACTCAGAGTAGTAGGAAGAAAATATCTGATTGTCAGATACTATAGAAATTCTAATTAATCAGTGAGTGGATTATACATGTCGTATTTTAAGACATATGAAATACTTACCTCTCTTGGAACAAATCACAGCTTCAAATATGATTTGGAAAAAAAAAAAAAAAAAAAAAAAAAAAAAAAAAAAAAAAAAAAAAAAAAAAAAAAAAAAAAAAAAAAAAAAAAAAAAAAAAAAGAGGAGACTTAGCAATTAGAGCAGGAAGGATCCCTTTTTGCAGTAGTGAAGGCAGGAAAAAAATTCTCCACTTATAAAATGAAATTACTTTGTTTATAAATGGGAATATAGGTTGTGGTGGCCTGTGATAGCAGGGAATGAGACTTGTTGACTTGTAAGATCTCTGTTCTAAAAAGAGCAGCTCTGTTTATTGTCTCTAACATGTACCGGTTACGTATCACTTGTTTTTGCTCCAACTCCAAAAAGGTTCTTTCTTATGATCCAGGGCATATTCAAAATTTTTCAAGCACAGAATCAATTAGAATGACACATTTTATTTAGAAAATAATACCAAAAATATCAGTATCTAGTTAAAAATATCACTTAAACTATGAGGTTCCAGTAGGAGTTCAGAATGACAAAGCTGTTGGGTAAATCCTCTGCAGTGAACATACTAACAGCACAAAACATGCTACTTCTACACCTAGTTTTATGTCTGTTATTCAGTATTACCTCATTCCCCAGGAAATTCTTTCAAAGCTGGTTCTAAAATGCATAAAACTGCATTTTAGATATTCTGAGCACTGAAATACAAAATACAGCAATGGAGAGATCCTGGCTAGGGGGATTCCTCAGGGAGAGTGTCCAATTATCCAGTGTCAAAAGCAGGATAGGAAGATAATGACAGACATGGACTATTGAATTTAGGAGTAACTGGGCAGGCAAAGATGTTGACACTCAATAAATTTTCACTCAGGGCAAGATTTAATCTGTGAGAAAGCCAATCGTAATGTAAAAGCATATGATTTAATTGTTTACCCAACAGAAAACCTCAAGGAAGAAGAAATAAAGTGAACTTCCTAAGCTTCATTAAATGAGCACAGGTTTCTCTCAAACACACACCTCAGCATATGTCTTTCTGCCTGACAGTTAGGCCACAGAACTGCAAATGAAACTTTGATTTCTGCATACAATCTGGCACTTCACAATAAAAATTTTATCTATATTTTTTTTCTAAGAGAAAGAATTTAATAAATCAATATTTTGGAACTGAAGTATGTATCAGATTTAAGGACACATTATTTATTATTTCTTTATTTATATTTATTATTTATTTAGTGTTTAGTATTCAAATGCTTCTTAAGAGGGCTGGTTATCTCACATTGTGTGGTATTGGTGTACATTACCTTAGAATAAAGGGACAAGATGCCGTTTAGCAGAGTTCACCTTTCTTCTAGATTTTGGAAGAGGGGAGTTAAGCACCCAGATACTGAGTAGAGGCACATCTACTTGAATGTAGAATGCCAAAGAACGGGTAGAGTCCAAAATGCCATATTTCCATTATATATTATCTCTAAGGCAAAAGTAAAAGACATCCCCAAAGCAGCAAATTAGTTTCTATGGATCTTATCCTTAGACACCCCATTTTCTTCATTAACGCTGCAGAGAATTCAGGCAGGCTTGGAAACAAGTGTCTTTCTCGAATACAACAACATTTCAACGCCTAGGTCTATTCATAAATCTCAGGTAAAATGTTCAGCTCAGTGTTACACAAGAAAGTTGAGGAAAGGAAATTCTTGAAACAAATCATGAAGAATGATTTGAATGGGTAGCTATATAATGTCGGTTTGTTGGACCAGCACAGATTATTTCAGAAAACAAGAAATAGTCAATAAGACTCCATAGCCAGATGAAAGGTTATTGGGGAATCTTTTGGAAATTTCAGCAATTCATAAACTACCAATGTAAGGAATCTGGATTTATTAAGGAGATCTGGGCTGGTTCCTGCTCAGAACAAGATCCTATTTTATGTCCAGAAATATTCAGCTTGAGTTTTGGAACCCTTAAAAACTCTTTATCCAAAACTTGTTTATTCACAAAGATACGATGTATACCAAGAATGCCTACCAGAACAACAGCCTAATTCAAAACATGAAAAAAACAATTTATGATAAAAAAAAAGTGCGATGGAAAAAATATTTTCCACTGACTAAATATAGCAGGTTTCCAAGCCAGCAGCATGCCTTATGTTTTCTATGCTTTTGTTTTGTTTTGTTTAATTGAAGCAGAGTTTTATGAAATTAAATTCAATGGATGTGTGGAGAAAAATAATGGTATATGCACAACCTCATCATCCAAACCCTAATCTTCTCCTGGCTGTCTCCTTATAGGAAATAGCTGTCTTTGACTGCAAGGAACGAACCAAAGCAGTTCAGTGAAGAAATTTAAATTTTATTCAATTGACTAAACAGGAAAAGAAGATCTAGAAGACTTCATTGAACTGTTTAAAAGGACACAGAGAAGAATTAAAATGGATCATCTTATCCAATTTTTACAGTCTAGTACACAAAATAATTTGGTGTGATTATTCATTGTATTATTAAATTTGCAGTAGAAAAAATATTTATTGATATATTGAGAATTTGAGACTTTGTCATTTAGACTGGTCAGAAAAAAATCTGCACATGAATTGAAAATGTAATTAAGTGAAGAGGTGTGAACATGATCCAAAGGGATTCAAGAAGAGTGCTTTCTTTAATGAATATTCTTTTATGAATACTCCTTTCTTCTGCCTCATGTTCCTCAAAGAGTCTTCATAGATAAATAAAAGCCAACTGCGCCCTCCAAAATCTGATATGTCAGTTGCAGTCATTTAGAACAGTATGATTCAGGTCTAGTTAGATGCAGTACTAAATGACTGAGCTACGTGCAGTTGATTTGGATATTTTACAAATGTGCACCTCAGGTTTGTTGCACATTACAGGGCAGATAAGCCTCTGGAAAGCTGTTAAATGTGTACCTCATGCATCACTTTAGCAGAGACCACAGTCTATGCTAAAGAAATGTTCTCGGAATATACCTGTAGCTCTTAACATCATTTTGCAAGTAAAGATTCCCTACCTTTCCTACTTCAGAAAATACTATAAATGTTTAAGCATATTTGGAATTCCTGAATATATGGAGGAGGTTAGAATGAAGCTCTGTTCAATAGGGAACAACTAAAAGAAAGAAATAACTTTCAAGGGAAAATTTAAATAAAATTCACTAGAAAATGGGACTCTCAATTCAAGTCTTCCTGAGTTTGTTTTCATTCATTCACTCCATTACAGAGATCATCATTATGAGTAAAGAGTTACCTTTCAAGCTAGTTCTGGGAGGAATTTGCCACTTCAACACTTTCTAAATCTGAAAAGTTCTAATGTTTACTTCAAATACCTTTATCTGAAATTTGTGTTATTCTATTTTCTGCAGTTGTTAAAAATATATTTAAGAGCCAATTTTGAAGATTAGATCATTTGAAATGATCATTTTATCTCTCCATGTTTAGATTCGCAATGATTCTAAAGATGGAAACCGTGAACATTTGGACACTTTATCCTAATGTATTGGGTCTAGCTGGGATGGAGTTTATTTTCCTTATATCAGCTCTTACAGTGCTATGCTCTGCATTGTTAGCTACAAGGGTGTTGATAACATATCAGTGTTTTGGCTACTGCTGTCAGATCTGTCTCTCTCCAACATTCTGCCCTCCCCCATCAGTAGGTTGGTGATGGGTAAGATCCTGGGAGGGGACACAAGTACAACAGCTGACTGAAGTCAACAAAAAGGGTATTCTATACCATATGGCATCAGCTCAGATACCAAATCTAAGGAAAAGAGGAGGAAGGGGAGACATTCTCTATTTACAGTGTTTGTCTTCCAGAGTAACCACTACACGTGCTGAAGCTTTACTGCCCGGCAAATGGCTGGACATCACTTGCTGATTGGAAGTAAGGAATAAAATGTTCTCCTTCATCTTTGCTTGTGTTTGTGCAACCTTTAACTTTTGCCTTAGTAAACTGTCTTATCTTAACCTATGAGTTGTTTTCCATCATATTTTCTCTCTTCTGTTCAGCTGAGAAGAGGAAATGGTAGAGCAGCTTAGTGGGCACCTGGTGTCCAGACAAAGTCAGCCTACCACATCTAAAAAAAGACTGGGATAGTTTAAAAGAGAGGTTACTCTCTCTGGAGCAGTGTGGTGTCCCCCAGAGTTATATTTAGTCCTAACACAATGAATTTACTCTTGATGTAATGCTAATTTCTTGAAAAACTGCATATCCATACTGTATATTGATCTGGAGAAGGTACCAGTTAAATATATTGCTTTCCATTTATGCACATACATGGCCTCTTTTCAAATGATTGCAAATTAAATATTTATAGCATAGTTTTTTTTACCTTAGGGAGTCAATAGCATCACGTAAACAAATTTAAATCTTAGAAACTAATAATGTGTTTGATAGAAATAATCAGTCTTTTCTAACACTAGCTATGACTTGCAATTTGGAATTCAGAACTATAATCTCTTCTTATTTTGTGGGACAGTTCCTTTTTGTTTAGAAACACTCGCTGGAATTATTTCTATTTCTGCAAGGACTACTGACAAAATAAATGAAATAAAATGGAACTGTACAGGTACAAATGATGACACAGAAGCCAAATGCATGAAGAATAAAGCCTGTGGCGTCTTGAAAAGGATAATTTAACTTGCCCATCCAAATGGAACTTGCCAAAGAAATTCTATTCATGCTCCTTTACTGTGCACCCTTCACTTGAATGATAATTTAATCCCTGGCAAACCCTGTTCATTTGCAATTCAGTATCTTAGCTTCATGCCATATCAGTTGGTTTCTCTGTTATTTGTATACAGCAAGTCAAATCATGACTTTTCCAGATGAATAGAGGTAGGAAGGTTTAGAGATGTTTGTTTTCACACTACAGAGATGGGATGTTGGTTTATTTGCCTCTCACATGTGTATAAGTTTTATCATTGGAACTGTGGTTATCCAAACAGAACTCCTGTATTCATATTTGGCTATGCCCAACACTCCAGAGCAAAGAGCATGGAACACAGGGAACAGTGAGGCATCCTTGCATGGCAAGCCTTGAAATATTTTGCCTGAGTGCATAATGCCAATCATTTATTTTCACTTTCTTCCAGCTGAGATCAGGATATCTAGCACAGAGTGAAATCAGAAGGTCAACTTCTGCTAGTCATAATCCTGGAAGCAGCTCTGCCATCACAAACACTGCAGGATATTATCTTAATCTTCAGCAATTAGTCATCAGATAACATGCAGACAATTTTTATAGTCTCTGTCACAGTGTGACCCTTTCCTCAAAAAAGAAAAATCTTACATTCTATCAGTTCTGACTTTCTTAGTCTTTAGGTATTTGGCTAATTTCCATGTCCAACATAAAAGAATATAGGGACTGTGTAAGACTTCATTTTTTTTTCTAACATGGAGTTAGAAGTAAATTTACTTCACACTCCCTCTGGTATATTCTACTTAAGAATGTACATTGTATGAATAATCTTGGGTGCCTTTATGTTTTCCCTTTTCAAGGACTTAGAAATTTTGATGATACAGACCCTATCTATTCTTGCTATATGGTCAGTGAGGTGTTTTCATCCCCCTCTTTTTAGAGATGAAGATTAGAGTTTAGCTTCTTGGGCTGCAAACTGACATTTACATATTTCATATTTCTTTTTTTCATCAAATGTAGCCTTTTTGCAGTATGACTTTGGTTCAGAGAACTATTCCAACCACACCTAGATGCAGCTATGTGTATATTACCAACATAGACACAGAATATCGGACTGGGTGCCTGGAAAAGTAAAGCTCTTGTTGTAAGAGAAAACTTTGGTTGGTTTCAAAATTTTATTAGCAATCCATTGAAATTTTTTTTGCTTAGGAAAAGAAATAGCTCTTTAGATGGCTATGTCTCTCCTACTTTTCTTTCCTTCTTTCACTATATGTCTCAACCTCTGGATGAATGAAGCAGGGACTTTGGAAATAGGCTTGTCTGATCACCCCAGATCATCTACAGAGCAGATGTAGCCTAAAACACAAGCAGTGTTAGGACAGGGTAAAAGAGAGGGAAGAAATTATTATCTCATAATGCACACACCCAATGGGGCCAAGGAGAGCACTCAGTTACACACCAAAGTTAAAAAGAATCATCAAGTTGTTACACATCAGCTCTATGCAGGTGAAATCTTTTTAGATATGTACCACCACTTTCATATACTTTTTTCACCACAGACTGGACCAAACAGAACTACTTTACATGTGACAGTGATTAATGTCATATGAACAAATTTAGCAACAGGTAAGAAGATATATGGTAACTCATTGAGGTCATTAGAACACACTTACATGAGCACATGTCTAAGTCGGTTGTATAAGAAATATTAAGAACTGTGAAGCTTTACTTTGGGGCTCTTGGTGTTTTTTTCTAAATTGACATAAATATATATTGTACATTCACACACACATTCATTACAGCTAATTAAATGACACCACTTATGAAAATCAAAGCAAGTCAAATGTAATTTGAATTTAAGAATTCATCTTTTTCTATTCCACTCAAACCAAATCAGCCTGTCAAGAATTGCAGTGATCGTATGGATAATTAACATTGTGATTGTTATATTTGTTTCTTTATGAGACTTTAATGTGTTATTTGTTTCTCTCCCTCTTCTTCTTTCCCTCTTGATATTTTAATATGAATTGTTTAGTCAAAAGCACTTTAGTGAATCTGTAAGAGTAAATGAATTGTAAACTATCCACCCACTTTGTCCCTTTTTCTGTATTAATAAATATGATTGCAGTTGTTAATACAGATTTTTTGTCTGTGAAGGAGGATGACTGATGTTGCAATAGCATCATTAGACACTGAAAAGCTTTTAGTGCAATATAAAAAGTGGATCCAACCCAGAGGAGCTCCTAGTGCTAAGAATAAAGCCACAACATATCAATTAACTGTGTATGTCACACACAATTCTGACCACCGGTATTTTTTACTTTTCTTTCAGAGTTTCTGATGTTTTCATTGTTTAAGCCAAGAAGAGTTTAGATGGCTTATCCTCTTGACTCACTGCAAAAGAGCTAATTCATCATGTGAAAAGTTTTCACTTTTCCCACACATCTTTCCGTAGTTGAGAAGTCATTAAATTATATTTCTTAATATTTTTTTCAAACAAAGGTTTATTATGCAAGTGTTAAACTGTCAGGAGAGTGTAGGAATACGAAAACAGATTCTCTGAGTGGAGTTCATTTCCAAGAGAGCCACAGGACCCTGATTTTGCCCTGTGAAGCCTACATGTTCTTCACTGCTTCAGTTCTTGAATATGGTTAAAGCAAAGGAATATGTAGTGAGGCAATAACACAAAATTTTACTTGGTCAGGTTTGGGTTTTTTTAGCTTGTCTGACTACTATTATTTCAATTTAGCACAGGTAGTGTGTTTGAGCTCACTTAAAAGACTGAATTCAAGTTTCATTTTCACAGGTCTCCAGCATACTGGGTATTTAAACATACCTGTATAAAGACAGGAAAAATGACCATCCTTAACTGTAGGCACATTCTCATATTTTACCAGATACAATACGATTTGGGAGTAAATTTATATGCTGTTAGGATCAGTGACACTTCTCTTCAGACAAAAACCTACTGATAAGGAATAAGCCGTACAGACTTCAGGTTCTGGCCACTTTTGAATGCTCAGACCTTTCAAATTTAAACACTGAAACCAATTCAAAATAGAGCATGACAGTTTCTCCCAGGTCCTCTGTCATCTCTAGATTCACAAGCATCAGATTTCCCTTGGAAATAGTAACATAAATCAGTCCTTCATTATGCATCATATCTGGAAGATAAGAAGGTAGCCATTTCTCCTAAACTAGCAGTCAGCAAGTCACCTAAATTGCATGTCTAACACATGTCTATTAGCTAGATCTTTCTAAAATACTTCCTGTCCTAGCTAACTTCTAACTTTTGGTTTGGTTCAGTTTTGTTTTGGAAGAAATAAATCTTCCATGAGAGACTGAAAAATAGTGGAATCCAGGAAATATTGAGTATTTGCAATCTTATTTACTGAAGCTGAACTGACCTCTGGATTTCCTTTCCTATAAGAAAAAAAGTCTAAAAGTCTATAGAATTAGCAACACTGCCACATAGTCTCTCTTCACAGATGTGAATATATACTGCTAGTCTCAGGAAATATTTTAATTTGGAAGGAATGAGCAACTCAAATATCAAAATATTGAATAAAACATTTATTTAGCTGACAGCAGATACAAACACAAATGCCTCAGTTGGAACTAAGATCTGGTGTTACAGTGTGTCAGATGAATTACCAATCTCTAGGACTCCAGATGGAGGACATGAGAAAGGCTCTGCTTGTGGTTTACCAGTGTTCAGTTCAGAAGATGCAACATGATGCCGGGTGGTTTGCATCCTCCAGGTACAACAGCCGAACAAACAGCTGTATTAACGCCCAGAGAACACAAACTAGACTCTTCTGTTGCAATCATTAGACATCTCAGGGCATGTCCAAAACAGACTGGTAAAGATGTATCTCCCTGGAGACACTACCTGCCTCCAGATTTAGAGTATGGAAGAAGACCAAACTTTTGGCTGTGTTATCCATGGGTACAAGTAGATAGCTGTTCACCTTGAAATATAGATCACAGTTATCAAATTTACAGGGAAGATTCCTACTGAGTTTAACAATTCACATGGGATTTCAAGGTTCTTTAAGCAGTTCTACCTCCAGAATATTCATAACAGTAATTTCAAAAGAGTCTTAATGATCATCAGTTTTTCTGGATGAAAAACCAAAAGCCTATGTGAACTACAAGATAAACCTCCTTGGAGCTGTATTATCCCCTGGATGTTATCATTGATTTGGTTCAGACAGCAAGACACATTGAAATTTCTCTATGACTGATATGTTCCATTCAGTTGAAAAGGAAAAAGGTTGTGTTTACTTTAAAAAATCCCAAAAACTAGCATTAACAGTCACAACTTTGATGCTGGGCTTCTTAAATTACAGATTTATTAACAGTTTGAATTAGGGGAGGGACTGCAGTAAGTATGCCATCTAACTGTAACGACAAATGATAATATGCTTCCTCTTAGCAAAATTAATAAAAGCTTTTATTTTTTTTTAATTAAAAGGATTACTGAAGTGTCTTTTTGAAATCATTACCCCGATTAGCATACCGTTAGCTCACAAACATCTTGAAATTAAAATAAACATAAATTCTTGCCCATAGAAAAACCTACATTTATCCATAACAATGGAAGAAATAATTGATGGCTGCAGCAGTGAGGTTTATTTGCTAAATGCATAGATTATAATATTCACAAGACTGTAACTACTTTGTCTACAATAGTCTTGTAGTCTTTTGTCATGCAAAAAAATTCACTCAGAAAATCCTTATGCATATCAGAAATCAAATTTTTTAGCTTTTAATTTTTGAGATTATGATGCTCTTTTTGTTACATGAGGTGGACAATACTTAGTGTAATGAGGCACTGATCTCCAGCTGAAAGCTGTATGTAATTCTATAACAGATGTTAAAGATTGTTTTGTGTAAAAACAAATTTAAGTGGTAAAATGTGAGCTAGGAAGAATGTGAAGACAGTAACATCAGAATGTCACCCAGTTGATTTTTCTTCTTTATAAAACTGAAAATCTCTCATCTGATTTGTTTACTTGCTTTTCCAGAACTAAATGCCTGTCTTCAGGAACATATGATTTATTGTGCATTTAAAAAGACAAACTCTGTGAACCACTAGAGATATTTCAGAATCTGTTAGAACATAGTTGTTAAACAGTGTTTCAAATAGGAACTTGGATATATTTATTTGAAATACACCTTTTACTCTTGGTGAAATTTGAAACTTATTTTTGTTCTCCTGACTAACTAATTATCCTTCTCTAATTTTGTCAACAAATCAACTTAATAATAGGTTTAATTGTTTGCCAAACCAAGCATGTGGTTTAGTGATGTCTCTTAAATGGTGATCAATTTGGAACATGTGAGTAATAAGGACCATAAGCATGGTTTTACAAGGAAATAAATTTAGTGGGTAATAAAGAGAGTGTGAAATTTTGCATAAAATAAAGAAGGATAAATTTTATCTCTCAGAAGAAATAAACAGTATTTGCCTAACAGGTGAACAGGGTCCATCTCATATTTAATGT
This sequence comes from Empidonax traillii, assembly GCF_003031625.1. Classification (NCBI taxonomy): domain Eukaryota; kingdom Metazoa; phylum Chordata; class Aves; order Passeriformes; family Tyrannidae; genus Empidonax; species Empidonax traillii. The sequence goes on along the minus strand of NW_020956137.1, from coordinate 234,004 downwards.
TGATGAAATTAGAGGAAGTAATGACAAAAGAAACACTCAAACATGTTCTTCGCATTGTTTTTGATGAATTATGAAAATATTGATGAGTACATGGTACGCCTGTTCTCAGGACCTTTGCTTACAGTAGTGTGATTGATTTCACAGAACCACATGGGTTGGAGTACATCCTAGTTGTCATCCACTTCAAATTCATACCCAAAGTAAGTTCATTTAGGATTGCTCAAGAATTTGTCCACTGTAATTCAGAAAAACTTCAAGGAAGGATATACCACGGCCTTAGTTATATAAGCTAATATTTTGGGGTTTGAAGAGTGGGATTCACTTCATCTCATATATATAAGAGAAAGTTAATGGGAATCCATAATAAGAATAAAAGTCTAAAAACTCCAGCCTTTTATTCTTCTAATTTTAAGGAAAAAAACACAGCTGCAGTTCATCAGATGAATCATGTCCTGTATTTTCCCTCTCTTCAGTGATCATAAAGCTACCCTGGGTTACCAGTTCAAATGGAGTGGCTGTACCATTAAAATCTAAAGTCAGCTAGGATGTGTCTTATGCAATAAAAGTAAGGGGAAAAAAATCTTTTTTTTTTTTCCTTTTTTCATTTTTTTTTAATGAAAAAATATTATTTTAAGAAAAATCACCTTGCTGAAATTACCTTCAATTATGAAATCTGAAAAAAACAGATGCACTAATAAAAGAGTCCCAGTAATTTTCAAATAACTCCAGCTGCCCTAAAGAACATAGAGCTGGTAATAATACTGTGTTGTCTCCATGGAAAAATCCACTTTGATACTGATCACATAAAGTCAAATAAGATAATCTTGGAGGAGGGCCAATCATATCTGATCACCTAGTCAGTGAAGGGTTTTATCTAAGTCACCTCTTTCTCAAAGCTTTGACTGCTGCAGTTTACCCACATGTTGACCACTTGTGTTTCCATCACTTTTCTTAGGAAATACCATTGGGAAAATTTGCTTTTGAAAAAGGGTCCTCTCTCTTTTCTTCCAACTACATTCCTCATGAAAGTATCCTTTTTTGAGTATAGTTCATAAATGTCAAAATAATATCTGGTAAGGTGATGGTGAAAGTAATGGTAAATAACTTTCTCCTGAGGGCTAATACATCTTCCTTCACTGTTAATGATTAAACTCTCATTGACCTCCATCATCAAAATTAAATGTTTAGTCATAAATTAGCTTTCTAATTACTCCTCATTATTCAGTCATTTCAGCCCCTTAATCATGAAATGTTTCCAGCCCCTTCCATGAACAGCTGCCAACTTGATTAAGATTCTTTTGTTGTTGTTTGATTCCCTCACTGGTTATTGACAGGAACAGTCCATACACAGTGTTTCAGATACAAAGTACTACCCAGAGAAACCCAAAGAAACCTGATCAAGGACATGACACTTCTGTATACAGAGCTTTCAATCATCTCTTCTGAAGTGTCACACTACAAGCTACTACTCAATTTAATTTACTGCTGATAACTTTTGGTCTCCCCTGGCAGTACCATGTCATCTAGATTTCTTTGTGTTTCTTATGTAGTTTAGGAGTTTTTTGGCTTTTTTTGACAGCCTTATTACTATCTGTTTTCCCAAAATAAAGCCACCAATTTGAGAGACAGATGAGGAGCTGCACACATTAACGCAGATCATAGAAACATAGAATCATAGAATCATTTGGGTTAGAAAGGACCTTTAAGATCAACTAGTTCCACCCCCACACCATGGGCTGGAACACCTTCCACTAGACCAGTTCAAATCCAACTCAACCTTGAACATTTGCAATGCCAGGTACTTATTAAAGGTTCATAAAATTTGTGAATGATTCAGCCTCTCTGGCCCTTTTTAGAATTGGACTAAAAAGCATTTAGGATTTTGTCATATGTTTGCAAAGGAGGCAAATAGCTGATTTATTATTTTTATTCACTTTTTTTTTCTCATGCTGTTACCATGTTGTCTGCTTAGCGGTTAAATGATTTAAGTTAGAAATACAAATTAGAATTAAATCTGGAGGCCTAGTAGCCTGTCTAAGTCTTTTTTGCTCACTAGCACACATTCTGTTTTTCAAGGTCTGACAGTGTTTTTAATTCATGTCATATTTATTAGCTTGTTGGAAAAGCGGTAAATTCCAATTTACTGGATTATTCCCCTCCTTATTTTGCACTACTGGCACTATCTCCTTCCCATCTCATTCTTCAAAATGTCAATGAATATGTTCTTATAACAATACAAATAGGACTTTTCTCATGTTAAGAACTTTTATCCCAAACATAAAGACTCATGTATACCTGAAATGGCAACACCTCATCTGTAAAGAGCAAACCTACACAATAGGTTAGAGCAGCAAGTGAGGAATATAAAGTCTAATTAAAACCACAGGTGAAATTTATGTCAGCAAAATGCAATTATCTGAATGGAAGCTCTTTCAGGACACCTGGGTTATCTCCTGCTCTTGCAGAGCCAGGCATAGGATCATTAGTGACCACATGTAGTCAGAACCTCATTTTCAGTCTCATCTGAAAGACATAATCTCCAGCAGTACAATAACCAACACACATGCTGGGCCACAAATTGAGAGACACTCTATTAATGGAAATATTGACTGTAGCTCTCATAGCACCTCGCTGTTTGTTGGGTGCCTATTCCGGCATGACCCTGATTATGCAGTTGTAGGTAAATAATTTATGTTCTGTATTGGATTTCTGGGCTTGTGCCTGCAGCAGCTTCTGACTGTTCTATTAAAATAGCACCTCTTCCTTAAACACTCTACTCTGTGAGTTCTCTGTGCTGCACTGAAGGAAAATAGGAACCCAATCACTGCAAAGAACTTTATATGTAAAGATGTTTTATAAATTATGTTTTAGTCCAAAGCTATGGCCAGAATTGCATGGTCTTGCTAAGACATAATCATTTCATTCAAAGTTGTCTTTAATCAATAGATAACCCATATTCCCACTCTTTCAGTACATTTAACATCTTCTGGCAATCAAGCTGTTAAACATAAAAATTAAAGCTAGATTTTTTCAGTCATCATAACCCTGTGTATTCCTAATTCCAAGATATGGCTGAACCAGTAGCCCAGTTACTTGACAAGTCATACATGCCACAGTGTGATGTTTAATTAGAGTTATTCAAGCTTCCACAGGAAGGGAAAAAGATCAGAAACAAAAAAAAAAGTAGATGCAGTCCCCAAGGCAGGTTGAAAAGGTTCAGTGAAGCACATATTTTTCCTAACACACTCCTGTGCTCCTGTGAATTTGATGAAGTTGTCAAACAATGTCACTTTGACACATGGTAGCACCAGCTAATCAGATTACAATGAAAAACAATAAAATGGGAATTGAGCTGGGTCATTCTTGACCCACTCTTGTCATTCACCCTGGGGATCTTTCAAAGGTATCTGATGACAGGGCAGCCAGAGAGCCATGTCCTTGAATAACTCAGCGGCTGCATCAAATAAATGTCAGGTCTGTTCTTCTTTCATTGCAGTATTTTCCATTCAAATCTCACGTTTGATGTATATTTGTCCTTTTTGGCCATTTTCCTTTGTTGATCTTAAAGAGGAGCAAAACTAGACTTGTGAAAGTGCAAAAAAATGAGCTGGAAGGGACCCACAAGGATCACCAAAGTCCAATTCCTGATCCTAAACAGGACAGCCCTAAGAATCACACAATGTGCCTGAGTGCAAATACTTCTTGTCCAAATACTTCTTGAACTGTGACAGGCTTAATGTTATGACCACTTTCCTGAGGAGTCTCTTCCAGTGTCCAACCACTGGTGAAGAACCTTTTCCTAATATCCAAGCTAAACCTCCCCTGACACAGCTTCATGCAGTTCCTCTTGGTCCTGTCACTAGTCACCAGAAAGAAGACATCAGTGCCTGTCCCTCCACTTCCCACTGTGAGGAAGCTGTAGGCCATGATGAGGTCTGACCTCCATCTCCTTTTCTCCAGGCTGAGCAAACCAAGGGACCTCAGCTGACTTTCATACAGCTGCCCTCAAGATCCTTCACCATCTTTGTAGCTCTCCTCTCTCATAAACTCTCCTCTCTCCCTCATTCTTATAACTGGGAAAATGCAAGACAGTTTCATTTGTCTTAATAACTGAGTACCAGTCTTTAAGTTCTTGGAGAAAATTCAATATATTTTTTCTACTTCTAAACTTGACCAGGGATGTGTTTTTCTCCCAACAATACAAAGAATTGCTACCTTATTTATTTTGCAACCAAGGTAGGGTATTTTGCATCATTTTCTAAAGAAATGAACTTGGGTCTTTTTAGGGTGTTAATCTAATACCTGTTCCAAAATGTGGTGCACACACCCAGAAAAGCAGAAGTCCAAGCAGCACAGATGTTAGGTCTCTGGGGTAATGTCCTCACTTCACAGATTTCACCTATTCCACACCTGACTGCCTCAGAACGGGCTGTAACAGGATACTCTGCCCTTGGAATGTGTCAAGCAGCTGGAACAATGCCCTATTTGCAAGGTTATCAGTGGTTATGCTGGTTTTGGTGTTGATTTATGTTAAAACCAATCTGACTCAAATTGCCCTAGACATAATATCTTGATAGTGATACAAACACTTGACAGACAAGACAAAGTATCCTGTCAAAAATTGCTAAGCTGACACAGCTGGACCAGAGGTATATGACTGACAGTCAATCACTTTATACTATACAAGTCCGGTCCACTTTCATACAGTAGGTTCTTCTAATATACCCCTTTTTTGGAATGCATGTGGAAATTCCTCCCTTGTGTGAGGAGGATTTACCATCCTTAATTCTGTGGACAAAGTTGTACAAAAGTTCAATTGCACTTTTATAATTCCTTAGACTTAAACCGCTGACAATCTGTGGCTAAGACTGGATTCAGCCTCACCTGAGCTCCTCTCTGAGAAGCAGTTTAGAGAACAAGGGGGTCCTTTCTCCACCTCATGACTCAATGAGAGGACTTCTCTAGTAAGCTTTGTCTAAAGCTTCCACTCTGCCCACGACACTGTTTTAACCTCAGGTTGAAATTGCCTAAAGCAATTTGGGATGATCCTTGGATTTCCAGTAGAGTCAAAAGTTTGTAAAAAAAGCTGAACTTACAAAGCTTTGAATTATGTTGGATCACAGAGCTAAAGAAAGGATTAAAATAAAAGAATATATACTGTAGTCCCCTGACAACACTGAATTGTTCACTCCAGTCTATGATCTTAAGTCTTTGTTTTTCTAGTGTGAACTAGATAACTCAAGTGTTCTCCCCCACTCTATTACATGTCATTAATTAGACTAAAACCATAGAAAATAAAAGAGAATTTTTCCTTTTTCCCTTCTCCCTGACACCAATGCTTCCTCTTTTCTCCATCACAACTTTATCATAACTTTATTACAACTCTTTTTCTCACTTTAACATCCTTAACTTCTAGATATCCTGTAAGACATGCCAGGTATCCCACCACCTCTTTTCATGTTTTTGAACACCTTTTATTCAGTTCATATAGATCTTCGCAGCTGATTCCATAACCATTGCCTCTGCTTTCTGTGACAAGATTTTCTTGATCTTGACTCCATTAACCACACATAATATATCCCCAAATAGACACTTAACCACTATATATGTCACCATAAAGTATATAAAACTTAAATCTAAATATCTTTGTCTTGTTAATCATGTGGCTGAATAAAGAGAAGCTGAGAGGCTATTACACCAAAGTCTTACTTCCTAGATTTATGGATAGGCACATTCAGTTTTTTGAAGATGCTATAGCTTACTGATAATTTTTAAAGGAAAATATTGTTTGAAAGTAAATCTAATTTTTAACTTCAGTACTTCAGATTTTTTTTTCTTTAAGAAATAAAAACTACATTCATTTGCTTCTTAATTATTTTTTCTAAATCTTTCTGGGCACTTCAGAACTTATGTTTTGCTGGCAAGGAGCATTTTCAAGCCCCCATTGTTTCCTATCCAAATCTCTGTGCAATTCAAAAATGCAGCTCTTCCATGCATAGCATACCTGGGAGATGCCTCAGTTGAGCCTTCTCTATTTAAATATTTCAGTGAGAAAAAATGGTAGATACACCAGGAGAGATTTAGTAGCCTCTGGAGAGCCTAAATAGCATTTTAATTCTTTTTCAAATTGGAATCCAACACAAATTTTGAGGGCTTAGATATTTGATCAGGCCTCACAAATTTCTGATTTTTCCTTTCTCGGCTTATCTAATATATTTTTTTACATAACTAATGACTAACTTTCATCTTGATTATTTTAACAATATAGCACAAAATGGAGATCAGTAGAGACTGAGTTTCCTTCATGAAGAGGTGTCAGTTGTATTGGGACACAACCATGGCTTCCAAGTTGTACCCCATGCTCAACATGCATCCTGACAAAGGTACAGTTTCTGGCCAACGTTAGATTCTCTCAGAGACACTTATAAAAGTTAGTACTGGATAGGAGGGGTGTTATTCAGAGGGTCCTTAGCAGGCTTTAGGAGTGGGTCCATGTAAAGCTAATGAAATTCAACAGTGCATAATGCAAAGTCCTGCACCTGGATTATGGGAATCGCCAATATCAATACAGACTGGAGCATAAAAGGATCAAGACTAGCCCTGCCCAGAAGGACTTGACGATACTGGTATATGAAAAATTGAACATGAGCTGACAATGTGATCTTGCAATAGAACAAGCATAGCCAGTAGATCAAGGGATGTGATTCTCCCTCTCTAATCCACTCCCATGATATTATACACTGAGCTGTGTGTCCACCTCTGGGGACTCCAGTAAAAGTAAGACACAATCCTGTCAGAGTAGGTACAGAGGAAAACCATGGAAATTATCAGAGGGCTGGAGCAACTCTCCAGTGAAGACAGACTGAGAGAGTTCAGACTGCTCAGCCTGGAGAAGTAAAGGCTCTGGGAAAGTCTTACTGTAGTCTTTCATTACTTAAGGGGGTCTTATAAGAAAGACAGAGAGAAAACTTTTACCAAAGTTTGCAGTGACACGATGAGGTTTAAACTGGTAGAGGGTAGGTTTTTATTCGACAGAGCAAATACTTTGAACATGGTAAGACACAGGAACCGGATGCCCAGAGAAGTTATGTATTCCCCATCATAGGAAATGTTCAAGGCCAGGTTGGATGCAGCTTTGAGCTACCTTATCTATTAAAAGGTATCCCTGCTTATGTCAGGGTGGTTGGACTAGATGATATTTAAGGTCCTTTCCAAACCTAACCTTTCCAAACTTAACTATTCTATGAATAGTCTCATTACTCTATTTTAAAGGCTTACAGAGTTGATTACTTTTATGCATTTCCATGTGTAGTCACCAAACACGATATAACTTCTTTCTGCGTAATGTTTGGTTTTTCATTTCCTCATCCTAGTCCTAGTTGCCAAATATCTTTGTGCTTCTTCAGATGTTTTTTACCACCTGCCCTAAAGAGCTCAAAATATCTCTTCATCATTCTCCTATTATTTGCAGTTACCATGTTGTTACACAATGAAAGTTTGAATGCTATTCAGTTTTCATTCATAAGTAATATCTACAAATAACATAAACATTTCCAGATATCTTTTAAAATGTATTTTCTTACTGTTCTCTGCCTTTTGAACAACAGTCCTAGTACTTGCACACCTGAAAACAACTATTTGGTTTTTTTTGAGAATCATTATGATGAAAAGGAAGAAATTTCATGTTTTGTGGTGTTTTAACATCTTATCTCCTTTCTCTCATAAATTCGATCAAAGAATCAGAATAAATTAGTGTATAAACCTATCCCCACACCTACAGCAAGGAATTCAAGAAAGATTAAAGTGAAATGAATCCCTTGTAGCACAATTATATATTAGTTGACCTAAAAGATCCTGGTGTTTCCTGAGAAGCTTTTATGTTTTATTATGCAATAATAAACATACAGGAACATGAATTGATGGCCAAATAGACTCTTTTGAAACTGCTATCAACTCAGTGAGTGCTTAGGAACTCTTCAACATGCACACAACTGTCAAAACAGACAGTAAGAGCTTCTTTGGAACGTTATTGTCTATTGTGCCAAGGGACATGTATACTCGTGTAAGTTATCTGTTTAATTTGATCATACATTCAAATGCTATCTTTTCTTAGAAATTTGTTTTTATTTTCCATAGCCTAATAACTGAACCCACTTTTATCTGTTTCTTGTAAACTATCAACAGAGGAACAGCTTGATACAACTCCATTTAAACAAAAATACTCTTAGAAACACTGACAATTCTCTTTTCTCACAGCAAAGCAAGAAATTTCAATGCTTGTACTTCAAGAGGCCCAAAGATGATTCTTTGATGTGTTATGGTGTAGAGGAAAACACACTACACTGTCACTGCAGAGACCCAGGTTCGATTCCCGGTCGGGGCCCCTCCCCGGGCAGATGGAGCTCGTTAACCCGTAAGGCAATCCATCTACGTCCTGAGGACCTCGCTGCCACCGTCCAAGCGTGCTTGGCCCCGGCAGATGAACCTCAGGATTAAAGGGTGGGCTCACTTCCGCGCACACTGTGTCTCACCTAAAAAATCCAATGCGCAGGCTGGAAGGTGGAAAGACCTTCCCCGGTTCTTCGTTCGCGAAGAGACTGGCCATTCTATACTTCAACATCTCAAATTACCCAAGTGTATAAAGTATTCAGCATGCTAAGCCAGAAGTGTCAATGGCTTTGCTGCTTTCTCTCTCATATGGCATCTTGAAAAGTTAATTTGTTCCTTGCTGCAAATAGTGTAGAAAATGGGGTTAAGAATATAGTATTGGCATGAGACTATGTCTGTGCTGTAAAGAGTTCTCTGCTTCCTCTCAGCTGCGTTGCTCTTGTTCAGATGGAAAGACCAAAGACAGGAACCCTCCCCCTCTTCATAAAGGCAACAGAAGATGCTCAGCTGGGGTAGGATCTCTGGAAGACAGAGTTTGGAAAAATATGGTAAAGAATAAAGTGATAGTATGAAGAGAGATCAGGAGATCCTGACAAAACTAAGCTTTAAATGAGCTAAAAAGTAAAATCCTTTTCCTAAGGTTGCAGAGGCAATTATTAATAATTCATTGAACAGGTCACCCAGAGAGGTTGTGTAGTCTCCTTCTCTAGAGATATTCAAAAATTGACCAAACTCAATCCTGAGTAACATGCTCTAGGGGATCCTACTTGAGCTGGACTAGATGTCCTCCACTAATCCTGTCCAGCCTTATCCATTCTGTCATTCTATGACTGAAAGAGTTTGAGCCATGTAAAGGTGTTAATTTGAGAACAAGCCTGAAAGGAGGAATCCACTTTTCATCATTTGTCCATAGGCACAAACTGAAATTAAAAAAAAAAAATATTAAAACACAGGAAATTTTTGTTTTGTTTTGTTTTAACAATAATTGACCATTGGAACAGATTTCCCATGGGAGTCTCCATCCTTGAAGAAAAACAAAGCCTGACTGCACATGGACCTGGTTTGAGCAGGCTTTGAGCATGTTTTTGGAGTAGATGTTTTCCAGAAGTGTCCTCCACTGTCAACTATTCTGTGATTCTGTGATTAGCACATCAAACTGAGGCAAAACATTTTCCCTTGAATACTAACCTGTCCCTGCCTTATTTTTTCTATGTGAAGGATTTGCAGCTATTTTTTGTCCCAATAGGAGTTAGTTTTAGAGATTCACAGCTCTTTTGGGAACAGTTATGCTAATCTTTTAATATCTTATACTGTTATTAAAAATATTTTGGTTAAAACCTGCTTTGAAGTTATACATATCTGTTTTAACTACCTTGTCATTTAATCATTCTCTGTACAGTACAGATGTACATTCTAGGGTTGTAATAGAAAACAGCAGCAGATCCTAAAATGCATCAACATTATCTGGTATCTATAATTAGCTACCCCGGGACCTAACAGCATTATCATTACTTTAACTTATAAACTGTGTTTTCTTACCTAAGTCGACAATGTCCACTTGCTAATACCAGTACTGTTAATCTGCCACAGCCACCTGGGTGTTCTTTCAGTATCTATTGTATAAGGCTCTTCACTGAGCCTGCTGTGATTGTTAACATGTGTTATAATGCCAGCTTAATTACCAAACTACTAAAATCTACATGCTCAAATATGCTTGCAACTCTGAATTCCATCCTTTAGGTGCTCCTGATAGCAACATAAAGCAAATGCTTAATATGTATTACCAACAGAAAAGGAAGGGGAAATTTGAAACTTTCCTTTCAGTGACTTTCTAGCATTTGATGGAGTGATATTTTATGCAGTGAGCTGCAGTTGAAGGGTAGATGAGATTTTTTTTTTCCAGGATAAATCAATGTTTCACTAAGGAGTTGCTTTTACAAGTCCCCTTCTTTCTCCTACTTTTCTACATTTTGGTGCTAGATATATCAACTCACAAATGCAGATAGGAGAGCTAGATGTTATCAGTTGTTCATAATATTATCAATCCTGAGTTAGAAACAAACCAAAGAACACTTTACAGGTAATGGCAAGGTATTCACATGTGCCAAGGAGTTCAACTTTGATCAAGATAATCAACCAAATACATGAAAAAATGCTTACTATTCTATGCATCTCATTTTTTTTTCTAGCAGTATCATGCAATTATTGTGATATCAGGAGGTCCAGAATGACAAACTTTTTGAAAGATGATGGGTACATTGACTTTCACTTTAACCTTGATGTATTTCTAATATTCTTTTGCCTCAGATTATACTCCTAAGTAAACAGATTTATAACTTTCAGGTTAAATACATATAGACAGCTATATGCAAAGAAATAAAAAAATATGATCTTTGTCTGAAAAAAAAAAAAGTATAGAACTTATCCATATGGTGTAAATGAAGACCTGGTGTGAAGGTGAATTAAATGAGCAAACTCCTTAGTGGATGCATTACAACTCTCAGCAACTAAGCTGACAAATGTTGCAGGCTCTTCAGTAATATAATAAAGTTTCAAGTATGAAACAAAACCAGTTAAGACACTGAAAACAGTTTTGCTGAATGCCTGGTGCTGTGGATTTGGTATGGTAATTTTTTTCGTACACTCTGGCTTCTATGGTAATTTTTTCAACTTCAATTTTTATTATACAGGACCAGTAAATTAGTTGCAGAGAAGGATAAAAAGTCCATACTGGACCTTGTAGAGAATTTGTCTAATACCTACTCCATTTTTTTTTTTTTGTCATAATAACTATCATCTTTCCTTTTCAATTCAGAAAATAAAAACTATATGTGCAATTCATCAACTGAGTACTTAATAACTCTGTCAGTGATCTCCTTGTTTACTAGATTCTCTCAGAAGCTTTCGACTGTCTGCTTTAACTTTCACTGCCTTTCCCCTCCTAACACAACACAATGAGCAATTTACCTTGTTTCATCTAATAATTTTCAGTCATTTACTCATGAGCAGTCTGTAATTGTAACTGGAGTACCAATTCCATAGAACTATGAATGTTACTATTTATAAATATTTTGCAATTATACTATTACTTTTTGGAAACTCAAGCTTTCCTACTGTGTTTGAAAAATTTCAAAATTTAAGCACAACATTAAGTGATGCATCTCAAACTATATAAATTCAGACAAGCTATTTTTAATAAAGTAACTATAAAATAAATATAATGGTAGACTGAACGTTTTTTTGGCCTCCCACCTGCAGAATAAAATTCCCATTTGCTTCACTGGAAATTCTAATGAAGTACACTAATGCTGAAGAACCTGCAGCTAACATCCAAGAATTCACAAGCAAGCACAGGTGACTAAACCCAGAGGTTAAAAAAACCACACACTTACTTGCCTTTATCACCTCTGAATGCTCAAATGTTGAAAACCATTAGTCAAATATGATTCTAATAAGACATCAATAAATCTGAACACTGTAAAAACATTAAAAAATGAGATCTGCTTTCTTTCTTCCAAATACTCTCTTATTCTTAGGAAATAAACTGAACCGATAGGTTTTTAAAAAACAAATATGTCCTGATTGCTTTGAAACAACAATTTAAGTCATGTGGTACTGCAATTTTTACCTTCAAAGGGTACTATTAGGTGTTAAAAGTCCAATACTGCAAAGACTGACACTCCTTTAATACATGTGAGTCTTGATTTGGCTTTGAGATTTGTGAGGGTTTTTTTCTGATTAAATTGGTTTTGGTTTTGGTTTTCCTGGGCTACTGGTAATGTCAACTTCTTTCTGTCTGTTGCAAGGAAAATGATTTCATGCAGTTAGTAATACATAGGTACATAGTGCTGATATAAGAGCCTGGAAGAGTTGAATTAAAAACAGCAAGAGATATGTCAACATAAATCCATTTCTGGAATGCTCAAGAGTATTTGGGGAGATGTTATTTTAGACTTTTTTTTTTTTTTTGATGATATGACCAGAATAGAAATTATTATTTCAAATGATAGTTGTAACCACAGTTGTTACACTCTGGTGAACTTACCATCATTTTGTTGGGTTTGGTTTCATCTGAGAACTCCCCCAAACCCATGACTTTGGAAAACATACTGAATTTCAAGCTTATTTTTCATTTTCTCTGTCTCTTGCCATTTCCCCTCAAATCACACTGATAGGACAACATGCAGGATGCTACTGTATGGGAGTGCTACCAACTCCATTGATTAGGAGCATACCAGGCTGATTTGGCAGGTACAGGTGGTTAACACAATTTAGCTGTTCAAGTCAAAAACTCATAGCTCTATAGACTTAACCTGATGGTTTGTCTACAGTAACATCAATGGGAGAAATCATGCTGAGCAACTTAATTACTGAACATTATGTTCTGAACATTCAGTGCAGGTTTGTGCTCACACACTCCTGAGATGTACTTTTTGTTTCTAAAATAAGTCCATATTTTCAAACTTGCTAAGTCTTACAGTTTACTATGTGTTACGCTCAGTAGGATTGCTGTAAGCTGTTTATCTGCACCCTTCATGTAGCTACAGTAAAGGGAATGGAGCAGCATCAGTGCACATCAGTGTAACTGTAATAATTAGGCTTACAGTCACAGTGTGGCCATTTAGGACAAGTTTCTGCTCAGGAAGAAGGGTATTTTTGCTCTTTGAAAATAACATTATCAACCACTAAAATTGGTTGGTTTCTTTGTCCTTGTCCACTTGTCCAAGCTTTGAAACCAACCTTGCTTTTGGTCCTAACAGAATATACGTATAGGGATGACACTCATCTCACTAACTAAGGGTTCTTGCCTACTATTTTTTTTTCTGTTAGATAATGATGACATCTAAGGCACAGTGAATCTGAGTAAATTATTATTTTTCCACTGAGAAAGAAAGGCGCTTAGGGCTCTAGGTCAAGTGGAGATGTCTGCAACAGTAGCCTCTATATTTATTACCTGTGTTGTCACTGAGTTGATAGGCAGCCAGTTTTTCTTCAGTATGTTACCTCCCAAGATGGATATAACAGATGGCATTGTTTTTTGTCTATGTTCCTATTCTATTCCTGTCAATATACACACTTATGAATGAATTTCAGCCTGTCAGTCTTGCAGAACTGTGAAGAACGTAAGTGTTGCAAATAGGTACTGATACACATTGGCATCATTCACTCATTTATCTCAAAGCAATCAGAGTGCGTTTGGCCAACATGTGCATACATAGCAAATTAATAGGCATCTTGCCACACGTCAATCACAACTTTAATATATTGTTTCCTCTCAGCTATTCCACTCTTCCACAAATCTGTTCTCTCACTTAAATCAACTCAAGGCACAGACACATCATGGAAAGGTTATCTAATAGTGAACCTAAGTGTTTGAAGGTCTGTGTTGTACTAATGTCACTGTACAGCATATTAAGGTTAGCTTTTCTCTAATACTTAAAACCTGCTCACAAAGACATCATTTCACTGTGCAGTAAGAAACAATGATGGTCTGAAAGACAACTGCCTATTGAACAGCATAACCATGTTCTCTTTATTAACATAGTTCTGAATATTTTATTTCTTTTGCACTTAAATGAAAAAAACAGATACAGTTATAAAGAACATATCTTCCCTGAAATCCTGTACTATATAACTAAAAATCCTGAAGTTGCTGAAGTATCACAGGTAACTTCTGTAGTTCTAGGAGCAGTATTGTGATCTGCCTCCTACTTTCTCCCAATATTTCTTAGTAGCTTTCCCCAGAGGAAACCACAGCTCAAAGAATTATTGGTTATTTCTTTTTCCTCGCTATTTGTTTAATTATTTTATTATTAAAGCTATTATTATTATAATTATATATAGTTATTATAATTATATATAAATATATATACTATCATATATTGTCCAAGCTATTATAAGATCTTGAAGTCAAAGATCCTCTTACTCACCATCCTTCACACTTATCTTAACAAAAAAAAGTACGTAGACGTGCATCAAGCTGTCTGTAAAGGATTTAAGTACATGATTCTTACTCTTCCTCATGGTCTTGTAGAAAAATTCTATTGTAAAAGTGGTTTTGATTTCGCTCCAGATACTTTTACAAGGTTTTTTGGCCATCTGGCATAACCTCAACCCAAGCTTCAGGAGATATTTAATGGCATTTAGCTAATCAGGTGTAGATTTATACATCTGAGTTATTACCTCTTTGTAGTCATCAGAGAGAAATGGGCATGATTTAGCACCATAAAATAATCCTAATCTTGCTAAAACAGATATTTAAAAATGTCTTCACTGACTGTGGAGATCTACAAGAACAGACAGAAGAGACTGACTCAGATGTAGTCACAAAATTGCAATAAAAATCCCAAACCTATAATTTCTTACTTTTGACCTTAACAAATTTCTTTGTCCCTGTGTGTCCCCTGTAATTTGTAACACCAGTTTTATTCAATGTGTGATCTTTGTTCCTCTGAATTTTCAGCCAATAACACCATCATAAATAGCTTCAATGCCCTTAATCTAGACATGTCTTTTGGAACAATATATAATTTTTGTTTTAATTACTATTTGTTTAATTTTCTTTAGGAAGAGTCTATTTACTGTTCTCTCTGGTTCTATCACTTATTTAAAGTGTTTATTTATTTAGATTTGCTCTTTGTTCTGGTGGTAGGTAAGTTTTGGGCATCCTTCTGGATGAAAAGCCTCTTCCGTAGTCAGATTCAAGGAGCTGAATGTCTTGGGATAACTTCTTTGATTAATTCCTTCCTGTAGCATTAATAGTCTGCAGCTTCCAGCATGGATGGTTCCCTAGGCCTTATCCTAAGACAGATGCTAAAATAATAATAGAACAACTTCTTATATGTCACTTTTCCTCATCTCTATTAAAATGTCATCCTAAACCATATGCTTTTTCCCCCTTGCCTATCCCTCTAACTTTTTCTCTATTATTTACCTTATGACTAAAGACTTCATTAATTCTGAGTACATTGTGTTTACACATTGTTTTGTTTCATTATGCCGTCTGTCATGTTCTGCTGGCTGGAGCACTTGGGGACAAGAGCTTTTATCAGAATCCACTGTTCAGGAAAAGGAAGTGTTGTGCTGGTGCAATATGGAGCTTGTAGGATATAATATTCTACACAAGTTATTCATTTGCCAGAAAAAAAAAAAAAAAACAAACAAAAATTCTTATTAGTGTGTCTGTTGCAGGGAAGAGGAGGAAGCTGAAAAAAATGCAGCTCTCTTGCCTATTCTTCAGGTCATTAAATAAAATAAGGATTTTTAACAGCATTGTAAGTGTGGCTGAGCAGGTTCAGGGTTCTAAATAATCCTCCTTTTATCACTGACTTTTAACCTTTATTAATTTCATCAAGTTTTTCCATTACATGACAAATTTCCCCACATCTATTTGATGCTTTTCCATTTCTACATTTGCTCATTATTGCCCTGCTGACCTTTATAAAGAGTTAGATAACAGGAGTACATTAACAGCTTATATAAATATGTGCTGTCATTCAGTTGTGTGCACTTCTAGTTCTTTAGGAAACCATGTGTAATGAAATATGTGATGGATTAATATTGCTGATGATACAGTTTAAGGAATTCTTTCCTCTTTCATGCTCTGTCTCTTTTCGCTTATAAAAATGAAGAGAAGGAAAAGCTTTAGTCAGATATCATTCTGTCACCACTGAGGGAAGTTTGATGCAAGGATGATTCCCTTATGGCTAGAGCTCCTTGGTCTGACTTTCTGAGCAACATATCAGACCCATGTAGAGGAAGACATTCCCATGCTCAGGTCTCCAGAAGGAAGCGTTTTGTTTTTTTGGTTTTTTTTTTTTTTTTTTTAGAAAAAAATAGTAGAATCATAGAATGGTTTGGGTTGGAAGTGCTCTTAGAAATCATGTCATTCTGACTTCCCTGCCGTGGACCTTTCACTAGATCAGACTACTCTGTGCCCCATTCAACTTGGCCTTGAACATTCCAAGGAATGGGGAATCCACAGCTTCTCTGGGCAACATTTGTCAGTGCCTCACCACCCTCATAGTAAAGAATTTCATCCTAACTTCTAACCTAAATCTGCTCTCTGTCACTTTGAAGCCACTTTTATTGTCTTATCACTATTAGGGAGGACTAAGCTTCAAAAACCTGTATTCTCTTTTTGCCACTAGAAGGTAGTAAAACCACAGAGGAGACACCTCAATTCTCTTTTTTGCACTCCATTTACACTATAAATCCTTCTAAGCAGGAGGCAGTCATAGAATCATAGAATAGTTTGGGTGGGAAGGGACATTAGAGATCATCTAGTCCTTTATAGTCTTTGCACTGTGCATGTTTGGATGGTATCCCTGTGAGACCACTGGCAGTATGTTATTTCAAATGACAACCAAAAAGAGCACATATATTTCAATTTTATTTTCTCTTTAAAATCTCAAAGGCCTCAAGGAGCAGTCAACTACTGTTTTTATTTGGATTTTTTTAGAGAGTATTCAGACTGATAACTGTCATACTCACACAGATCATTACAGAAAACTAGTATGACAGTAACCAGCTTTGTGAACCTCTCCCAAGTTTTTCATCAAAGCCATTTGTGTTTTGCACTTACAGCCTGGAAATATTAAGTGTTTGAGGATTTGGAAACTGAGGAAAAAAAAGCAATTTTTAACCAAATGTCAGCAGCTTTAGTCTTTTTCATTGTGGTTGTTTGACTGTAGCAGTAGGTAGGAGGAAGGAAATTAAGGATGGAATAGAGTGTGCATTTGGGTTAGGGCAACAGCTACTGTCATTAGGATGGGGCTGAAGATGTTTCAAGGAATTTGAGCAGAATCAGAACAAAATGTATGAGTGTATCTTCCAAGAGAGAGAACTGAAACCTGCCTTTCCCATAGCTTGAACAGTTTTAAATAGTACAAGAGTATTCAAATAAAGAAATACATTAGGGCAGAAAAGGGAGAATACTGGGATAAAGGGAAGATGTCTAAAGCAAAAGGCAGCCTTTCAGACACTAGCAGACAATATTTGTGACTAAGTTACTGCAGCAGAGAATAAAGTGCTGTCAGGGATCAGGAAATGTGTAAATTAGAACGGAAACAGACAGCTCAAGGAACCAGAGATAACCACAGCTAAAACACGAATAGCTAAAGAGAAATATTTCAGGGAGACCACTTGTGTAGGACACTCACAAGCTGCCTGTACTGGTATGTTAAACAAGATCAGGGCACAGACGTAAGCACTGATACATTATTGCATGTACCCAGATCTGGGGTTTTTTAAGAACAGAGAGGACAACCATCATGTTCAGAGTAATGATTAATAATTTTAAGACTAATCTGGAAAATATTTAGAAAAAAATTTCTGTGGGAATTTTCAAACATTAAAACCAGAAAAAACCAGCCACTTGTGTGGAAGAGTTGGGATTATTTGATAAAACCCACTGTTTTAATCTATAAATCTGAAGTGAAGAAAGTCCTAAACTAAGAAGAACATACACATGCCATCCTTCCCCAAAAAAAAAAAAAAAAAAAAGTAATTGAGTTGTGGAAGTGAATGACTGGATTTATTTTGCTGATATCTAAGAAACGAATATGGTTTCCTTCTGTACTGCCATAACAATTGGGGCTAATACATTTCTTAGAAACTTGAGCAGAATTTGACACAAATATATTTTATTGTAGGAATCAGAAATTCCAAGGGAAACTTTGCTGACTAAGCTCTTCAAAAAGTTTGCTTGATAAAATAGTTCTTTCTATTTTTCTTTGCACACCGAAGTCAAAATATACTTTTGCACAGCTACCCAGTGAATAATCAAAGTTAGAGTTATTTCACACACTGTGGTAAACATCTTTCAGCCAAACATCAGGGGATTTTTCAGTAAAACATGTAAGATTTAGTGCTGCACTGAGATGATGAAGATGATGAAGACATCCTGAAGAATTCTACTGCAGTGGTAGTTCTTGGTAAATAAGATGAGAAAATGGGAGTATGGGATATATATGATACATGGGAATAAATATGAATTGCTATCAAGTTGCAAAGCAATGTGTTTATGGATAGAAATAGGACTCAGAGCACAGAAAGATGTGTATCCCCTTTTGTTTTACAAGAGGAGGATGCAGAAACACAGGAAGTTGTAATCTATCCAATCAAAAGAAAACTGAAGCAAAAGAAAAGGTCAACATACAATTGAATTCAGGAAAAAAAATATGACAAATGGGTTTTACCTTTGTTGGAGTTTGATTATTTTATGATGAGCTGGGGTCTTAGTCTGAGACCAAATTTGTAAGATATGGAGCTTAAGAAAACTCAAGCATTGGAGTCTAGTGAATACCATTGAAATCCTTGGCCTTAACCTCCTAGTATTCTGTTAATTCTCACCAGAGTTCTGTAGCCTTCAGCAAAATCTTTAGAACTCTTATTTCCCTCCTATTCTTAAGCAGAAGCAGCCCAACTACTAGCACTGATCCCAGCACTATGATATAACAGTGCAGGAAGAATACACTAGAGCAGAACTTGTGTTTCATTTGCGGAGTAGTCTTCAATGGGGATTTCCCTGGTTATCCCCAAAGTTATAGAGAGGCATGAAGCAATTCAAGTTGAACACAGAAAGCAGCACAGAGAAGTCTTGACATTCAGTTCCTCTGTGATTTCATTCATGAGACAGCTTGGCCGAATAAAAAAAAATGGATGTTGCAAACCCTTGGTAAAATAAGATGAGAAAATGGGAGTATATGATATATATGATACTGAAACCTTTATAAGATTATGATTGTTTTTATATGTCTACGTTTTCCAATCCATGCTAGCAAGATGAGAACATTTATCTCTTAGTATTTTCATGATAACCTTAACTACGCTGTTTGCTGCTAGCCCCATCAGCTAAAGAACATCAGTGCTGATGCTGTACTGAATTGACACTGTCAAACCAGTGGGTTTTTTTGCTAAGTATTAATGATGTGTGTAATCCTTCCAACTAATCACAGAAATCTGTAGTCATAAATAGTATTAGATACTTTTCTGCTACAGTGTCATTTATAAAAAGCTTTTGAATTTTCTTTCCTTCCAAACTTTGCTAATTTGGGTCAGGTAGCCTCCTCTTACACATGAGTATAGTTTAACCGAGTTTATTGGAATTCCATCAAATCCTCTCATCAGAGAATGTGCCTGTGCATTTGGCTTTCATTCATCTGACTGCTCAGTCTGGCTTTCATCGACTCCATTTTATGCAGGGTTTTGGCATTCACACAGTTAAGCATTTACACCTCACCCTCTTGAAACTTCTGCTGTTTTCTCAACTTCTGGACTGTAATATGGACAGTATTCTATGCTTAGTATCTCTACAGATGTTATGAACTCGATAGTGTGAGATCAGATAATTCAGTATTTAAACAGATTTTGCTATTCAATTGCCCAGTAATGCTATGGATTTACATTCATGCTGGAAGATGGTCTACAAACACGGAATTATCTTTATGCATAACAGATGATTGAAAACATTAGAAAAATGTGAAGTTCTTTCTTCATAAGTTTAAACGTGGGGATCTTTGTGATAAAAAAAAAGAGAAAGAAATTTGAATGAGATTATGCATTTCAAAAAGCTTTAAAATAAACTAGAATATATTAATGATATCACCCAATTAAGGTTGTTTCCATGTAGTAAGCAGACATCTTTCTATCTTTCTATCGGTTCCACCAGATTATATAACAGTTTCTACACAAAGTGGAAATTCAGCCCAAGATAAACCAAACTGTTCTCCACTTTTCTGGATGTCTCCTTGGAATCACATCAAAGCACATTTTTCTTTTGCCACCCTTTGCATGTAAGGATCAAAATACTCTTGCTTTCTTTGTTTAACTGCATGCAATCTATTCCTTTTATATGACCCTTCTTTCGAAACATCCGTTTTATTAAATAAGTTATAAGCTAATTGCAGTCATTATAATCTCCTTAGATTCTTAATAGTTTAATTTATGTTTGTGCATGCAGCTGTTGGGATTGACTGAAAAAGTACAAACCCACATGGCCTTACACAGCACTCCCTTGATTAAGAACCAGTGTCTCCTAAAGTAACAGTAATGGATGAAGCCGGGGGGCATCTATGGAGAAAAGGCCATATGCCTGAGAAGCAGGCAATGCTCAGAAGAAAACAGAAAGGTTTCTAAAGTAATGAAGGAAGAGGTTTGATGTCAAGTAATTACTTAAGAGAGATGGAAACAAATCCCTGTTACTGAAGCAAGTCAGTCACTCGTGAGACTAAGTAGGTGTAGCAGACATACCCTTTTTGCTTCTGCTTTTTAAAAGGAAGGGGGGAAAAAAAGTCCTTTACACAGTGACAAGCACAGAAAAGATAAAAGAAAAAGCAGCAAACAACATATGTAGTGTAATTAGGAAAAGTTCACATTGTGCAGACAGTAAGCCAATTCTATCCTTAGTGACAGTCATGAAACTCCTCTGGAGGGCAGCCAACAGTAAATTTTTAATGCCTCCAACCTGTACCTCCTGTCTCAGGCTGCATTACTGCTTAGTCATGGTAACTTTTCCCAAAACATTTTTGTCTTCTAAATGAAAATGGACCCTTCATTCTGGAGTCTGCTTTCTGCTGCCTCCTTGTTATATAGAAGCCTGCCTTTTATTGGCAATCTCTCCAAATTTTTCTGCTTTTTCACCCCTTCAAGACACTTAAGCTTTAATTGCAATGTTTAATGGTATTTTCTTAATTAGTTGGATGCCTGATGACTACCAAAATAAAAATAGGTCAAACAATTGATGGCCTTTAACAACTGTTATTTCTCTTACATTGCAAATATCTGGATCAAAACACATGCTTGACTTTTTCTGTCTTCTCACAGTTTCTTTAAAGCCTTTATTATTATTATGGTTCAGATTTTCTTCTAATGTAAACTGATGGGATCTCCTACAGTCTCTTTGGGTGATCTCCTTGTAGAACTCACATCTTTGTGTCTCCACTGTTACTCTTATGTTGTTTATGACTGTGAAAATAAGATGGCCAAAAGTCAAAAAAAATTATAGGCATACAGTTCTGGTGTCATTTGTGATTTCCCTCTGTCTTCCCTACTGATGCTGTCAATACCTCCATTTGTTTCTTTCCTCCTCTTCCACTTTCTTATTGTGTCCAAAATACCTACATTCCAGCTGCAAATCCTTGAGCAAAATGAGCTGCAAATGTATAACAAGCCTCTGCATGTAAACATGAAGTCAATGTGATGAACCAAAGGATGGGAAAGAAAGGCAGCTTCATACAGCATGAGAATGAGTGTTGGTAAGTAGCCATTGAATTACTTTTGCTTAGTAGGTGATACTTAAAATGCTCCATTAATTGGCTATATACAATTCCATTGCCTTCTCCATTCTTCAGGCTCCTCACTTCCTTATATCATGGTGCTAATTGCAGGTTCAGATGCTGAACTCCCACTAAATCTGGATCTTGATGGAGAATTCCTACATTTCTGCTCCCTTTTAAACTTCACCCAATCCCATATAGAGATTGCCCAGAGAGCAGGTGGATTTCCCAAAGCAACCGCTCCAAGTGTGTGTTATTATTTTGTTATTTTGAATTGTTATATTCTCGTAAGGTTCTCTAGGACTCCACAGAACCATAACTATGTATGTACTTATTATGATTCGTGTGTTAATTAAACATTTCCAGCTCAATGAATGAATTCTGTATAATGTCTCTAGGTAATTGAGCTCTGCATCCTTAATTGCTGTGCCATAGGTCAAGCAGATGATAACGTATTTTCTCTAGTGGAAATAACGAATTTACTCTTTATTCGTAGCATTTAGCTTCTCCTCATATATAAGTGTAAAAATCTCGACAGTATTAAAACAGTATAATTAGATAATTGTTACATTCTAATCTCTTTGCCTCAGATTAAATAAAATCCTAAATAATTTCAGTTTCTGTCCCTGCTAATTAGCAAGTTTTTTGTGTGTTTCATTTAAACATAATGCTAGGAGCAATTCAGTACGTTCACCTCTGGGACTCCATTTGTTATATACTGGTTCCTTAGAGACCTAAAGCAATTAAAATTAAATTGAATTTATAGCTTAATTCATCCCTGAGAAGTACAGGAAAAAATTATTAGAGCTTTCCACAGGTTTTCTTTTTTAGAACAATCCTGTTCACTGACTCAAATAAAGCTCTGCTTACTTGTACCAGCAGTAAATTCATTCCTCTCCACATAAATAAGTAATTATTTTTCTTTCTTATCATCAACTTTGCAAAAATCAGCCTACCAATACTTTTTTAAATACTGGCTTTGAAGAGTACAATGAAAGTAATTATATTATGTGTATGCATACTCTTTCCATTCATGTTTAAAGTGGATCTACACTAAATAGTTATATTTTCAAAGGGTTTATTTTTCTTCCTTTATTTGTTTGCACTAGATGAAAATACAAAAAGGATAAGATTCAAATTAAATACTGTGTTGTCAGTCATCATTAATCTGGCCTAATTTAGATGCAAATATCAGGATGAGATCAGCAGTGCAACATGCTGCCCAGGGAAGTGGTTGTGTCATCAGTCATGGAGATCTTTAAAAGATGTGTAGATGTGGCACTCGGAGATGTGGTTTAGTGGTGGACTTGGCAGTGTAGGGTTAATGGTTGGACTTGGTGATCTCAAAGGTCTTTCCCAACCTAAATAATTCTGATTTTGTTCTATGAATCATGATCAAGTGGAAAGAGCTGCCTGGTATCTCTAGATCTTCTGCTTATGTCTGTGTTTGACAAAATAAGTACCATTCCTAAAATTTCAAACTCCAGTAAATGAAAGTAGAAATATTACTTTTCTACTTGCTCTAAATGTAGCTTCCATTCAAGAAGCGCAGTAAAACAAAGGATGTAGTATGTCCTTGTTACACAACTTCTTGGACAGAACTGAAGTAAAGGCATATTTATGTGTGACTGTCCCACTCTAAGAGGATCCATCTTTTAATAGACTGATTTATATGAACGTAGGTACTAAAAATGCTTTTACAGAAAAGCTTTTGCTGTTTGAGGTGTTACATACCCTTCAGAGGGAATGACTGAAATACTATCAAATTGAGGGGTAAAAGGTGGAAGTTGATCACAATTAATTGCAGATAAAAATTTAAGCAATGCAGAAAAGTTATGCAGAATATGAATAATATATCTGAAAAAGTCTGTAATGAATCAAGTAATTAAGAATAAAATGTCCATCTTTTAACTGCAACAGGAGAAAAATATTTCCTGGCAGTGTCCTGGATTCATTGCTAGCTGAGGGGCATAAGACAATGAGAAGGCAGAAACATTCTTCTCATTGTGGATTTGACATTTAACATATTTGGCAGGAGGGTGGGTAAGGATTTCATGCAAGTCGAATCATTTCTTTTTATTCCAATGTTAGCTAAAGAAAATGCTGAAAGATAACTACTCATGTTATGCACTGTAGAACTGGCTTTCGAGATAATTAAAGCCCAGTAATTTAAAAAATAATAATTTAGAATGGTAATGTTAATTTATTGAGGTGAATTGAAAGAAAAGCCACTTTCTATATACTTTTAAAAGATCAGGTGGGATGATTAGAGCAATTAGAGGCTGACTAACTTAAAACGTTTTCTAAAAATGTCACTGGAACAGAAATCTTGTCTAGGTAAAGTCGTTTTGCATAATATGTTAGAAATAAGTCATTGAGCAAACTTCTCGGGGCTTTTCAAAATATGACATAAAGATAGTTGCAATAATATATTTAGATTTCTCTGATGGATTTAAGTAATATATTCTTTTGTATGAGCACAGTGACATTGACCAGATAAAAGGCTACTGAGAAGATCATTAGTAGTTAATAAGAAGGACACTGGATTAGTTGTGTTCCTCTATATGAGCTGGCAGACTGTGATCACGGTAACATACATGAATTTACTTCTTCACACAAAGCTTCACCTACTTTACTATGCATAAATATAGAGGGTATCCACACGAAAATCACAGTGCTTATTCTCTGAACACTGGATGAGTCTTCTGAGAATTTACAAATGCAAATTTAATTAGCTTGTAAATTAAAATTATTTTTAACCAGGTCTTTAAAGAGACATTTTTCTGTGTCAGACAATTTTGTCCTCAAAAGCCTTAGACTAGCTTGGTGGAGCAAAGAATCATAAACAAGATCTCTGAGGATTATATATTTTAAAAATAAATTAGTTAGATGAAGTTGGTTTTTTTCCACTTGCATTCTTTGTTACTGAATTTCTCCTTTGAAAGAGGTTAAAATTTTGTCCTTTTCAACAAAACTGAAGGAGGTGGCTTTCTCTGAAAATGTCTGTCCTCCCCCATTATTCTCAGTATACTGAAACAATTGGCAGTAAAGAAGGCTGCTTTCTTGATTTAAGCTGCTTTTTTTCCTCTAGTACTTAAAAAAAGCAGTGTCCATGTTCTCTAAAGAAAGTTGATTTTATTCCTGTTGGTTACATTTGAAAGTAAAAGGTAGCTTTTCTAGAAACTACTTCTGTTCATGCTCTGAGTCAGAATAATGGATAATAGCTACTGTTTCTACCAGACCAAAGCCTCAAAAGCCACTTATGCTTGCTTGCTGTATGTATAAATAATAACACCCAATTTAAAGAAAGTCCCATGTGAGCTTTTTACTAGTCTTCAAATATATTGTTAACGCTCCTTAAGTCATAGAAAGTTGAACTCCTTGAAAAAATATAACTAATGGATTACTTTCCCACAGAATAGCCACGAGTATTTATATCAAAACAACACATAATTTAAGTGCTGGAGCACCTATATTTTTTCCCCTCAGGTGTCTCCCTTATGTCTCTTGCTTGTGGCTGTCTCTTGCTTGTGGCTATCTTTCTCTCCACAATTTAGTTCTATTTCCAAATCTTTATGCAGATTGTATCATAATTAATGTGGTGGTCACACAAACCAGGGTCCATCTCAGCCTCCAGCAAGTGACTAAGGTAGATGAGATGCTACCAGATCCAACCAATGATCCAGGCAAGTTTGTGCTAAAGAGGCAGATCCAATGCCAAGTCATGATGTAAATCCACATGTTAGAGTCCAGACATACTGGGCCCATGGCCAGGAATGGGTATAGTTGTGAGGAGTCTGGGCACAGGCTACAACACACCTCTATCAGGTACTGGCAGAGATGGTATGGGAGTTACGGAACCGTTTTGCAAGGGATCTGCACTAAATTACAGGAGAAGAGAAATATAGTCCTGAATTAAAACAGGCATTTTCTAGTGTGATATAAGAAAAAGGAATTTTTATAAGGATAGTTAATCACTGAACTGTTGCCTAGAGAAATTGTGTGATTTCCACCCTTGGAAATTTTCTAGTCCCGATCAGAAAAAGCTTTAAGCATCTCGGTGCAGACAATCCTTCTTTGAGTAGAGGACTTGACTGGGGACCTCCTAAGGTTCCTTCATATGTGTGTGACACTATGATCCTACATCATTCACATGGAAAAATGCTAACCTTTGTCTTCACTAGCTACACATAAATGATCACTCAAACAGTTTTAACTTCACATTTCTTTGCTCCCTTGCCCTTACCCATAATCTCATACTCTTTAGATACCACATCTATTCCATACTAAATACAGGATAGTTCAAGGAAAAAAAAGAAAAAAAGAAAAAGAAAAAAATCTGGGGATTCAGGAGAAAATGTGAACTACTATTAGAGGGAGAACAACATTTACTATCTTAAAAAAAAGTAAAGAAAACTGGCCTTTATGAGGAAACCAACACCTAAATTAAAAATTCCTCTAGAATCAGATCTTCCTCAATAGTAATTTTCTGTTTCTAGTGACTTCAAGTTTTTCTTTAGAGGAGCTTAATGAGAAATTGTCATGATTTAGGAATAGTATTCCCTAATTCAGTACTCCCACTAAAATGAAAACCACAAGGCTTTCCCCTTCTCTCACCCCCTTCTATGAGAGAGACAAAAGGCAGAGATCCTGAGCAATTCAGTGGAAACAGCAGTGAGATAAGAAAGTGAACAGATACAGCAACAATATTAAGATAGAAGTATACAGAAAGAGGGTGATTTACACACAAAAAATGCTCACTGAACAAGCCAGTGCCGTGAGACCCCAGAGACAATGAAAAAAATGGCAGCAGACCTTCCACACACCACATTTATCCTTCTGACTGTTAACCATGCCTCCTTCCTTCTCAGAAGTGAGAATCCCTTATTTCCATCCCCCAGAGATTATATGGGTAGTATTGAATAACAACCTAGACACACCCACAAGGCTCCATCCTCTGTTCTCTCACTGCTACTGAGAAAAAATTAGCTCTGTCCTGGATGAAAACCAGGACAGAACTGAACCCCCAAACTATTATTAGTGAAAAATTTTGGATGTTTCCATTTCACTGTATGCAAAGTAACACTACCTGTGATGTCATGAACATGGAATGTTCACAGCATTTTCTAAAAATTTGCAAACTGCCCATTTTGGTGCCATCTACAAAGCAGAAGTGTGCCAGGAAGAACAAAACAGTCCATTCTAATATATATTCTCTTTACCATTACTCATCAATTTATTAATTATTATTCATTTAAACTATGACTAAAAGAAGTAACCACTACAAATCACCATATGCTACCCAATTCTGATTTATGAGGGAAGATCTTCACAAATCTGTGAACACAAGTAGGGAGCCTTTTCTTTCTATTCTGGATTTTTTTTGAGTTATTATTCTATAATCTAGCCTGCAAAGTCTTTGCTGTAAAGGCAAAATCTACTAAGTCCAACTATCTCTCTTCCCTCCTCTTACTCCTCTCTGGTCCTCACAGTCCATTAATGTGTTCTTGCTTACCTACATTACAAATAATTTAGAGAACAAAAACAGCAAGTAGACTGAGCAATCCTACCTCGAGGGATTGACAGTGTTCCTAGGAGTGATGCATGAGCAGGCAGCAGGTTTCTGAAGAGTGGACAGCATATCAAAGGTTTATTTTCTCTGCAGTAAGTATCAAAAGAGACATGAAAGCAGGACCACTTACTATTTTTCTGTTAGGCAAATGAACCCAACCAGTGACTCCACTTATGCTTCAAGATTAAAGGGAAATATATTAACATAAAAAGATTATAGTGAGTATTATTTCACAAAGAACCATTTATGGGTTATAACATATTTTACAAGGACTTTCATGCATGACTGCTTACTTAGGTCACTGTACAGTTTCTCAAGGTTAAGAAATGGTAAAGTAACCTATGCAAGAACTCTGCAATAACTTTGTGTTAGAACTATGCTTCAATATCTTCAAAATAACCAACATTTTAGGATTTAAGTAATTATTGAGGAGAATATGTGTCATTATTACTTTGTGACTTCACAGAAAGTAATAGGATCTTGTATTTTGAAAAGCACTAGCAACAAGCAGATCATAGCCAGTAATCCATAACTTTACATGGAAATATCATAGGGGTTTTGTGCCATTTTTTTGCCATGTACTTTACAAAAAGATTCAGCTTTTTCTAACTTCTGGTATCCTTGATGCCATGATTTCTGAAGGATGTATCACTAATAAATTATCCAAAGTCCAGCAGATACCTTTCCTTTCTTCTGATATACCTCACCTTCTTGCCTTATATTGGACAGTTTACAGACTAACATACAGTTCATACGGCATTTAGTTGGTTTTAAGGTAAAAATTGACGCTGTTTACATATTTAGGCATAAAGTCATGCCTTATTTCTAATCAGTCAGTTTAGCAACTAAAACAGGAATAAACAAAGTTTTCTGGTTCACTCACTAAGCTCACCTGGGGCTGTACTATGACTGCTGTTTATGTTATGCTTTTCAAAACTGTTAATTTCAATAGTCCCACAGAATTATGGAATAGAATTGGATCCTAGTTAGCTTCTAACATTACTAAAGGCAGTTCTGGCCATAGAAATGCAACTGCATATAAACATCTACCAAAAATCACAGAGTCATTAGTATTGGAAAAGAACTCAAGAGTCCAAACATTAACCTAACACTGCCAGGTCCATCACTAAAATATGTCCCCAAGCACTACATCCATATGTTTTTTTAAACACTTCTAGGTGATTCCAGAAGAAATTCCATCTCTTCTCTGGGTAGTCTGTTAAAGCTACCTTTAAGTACTGCCATCCTAAAGCTATATTAAAGTCTCCAAATACATTTTACGTAGGTGACAATACAATGGAGCAGGATTGAGGGAAAGGAACGTTCTCTGAGAAGTAGGAGGTAGAAGTTCTTATCTAATTCACTGAACAAAAGACAGACTTTTTTTCCAAACCAGATAGCTAATTTCTGATATGACAGGTAACATTCTCCTGCAGTTATTTTAAAAATAGCACCCCTTTTTTGTCTGACAGGAAAAAAAATATATTGTTTTATCAATCAGATGTGTTATCAAAACTGTACTGTAATTTTTTTGTTATTATTTTGAGTTAATAATCACACATGCTAGTGGCCTTCTGGAGATTTCATTAAATATAAGAGGGGAACTTTAGGTCAAATGAGTTAAAGTCTAGTGCATAAAATTTCTCAATAGGTGTTTCTGCTTTGTGGGTAGATATGATTTTATTGTTTTGCAACTGTGGATGTTCTAGATCTATGCCAGTGCACTATCTCTTTGGTGCTATTTAGCATTCAGTTTTCCTTCACTCTGCTTTACAAATAAAAGTTCATGCACATATAGCCCATCCCAAACACACTCTCTCCAAAAGAATCATTTAATGTTAAACCAGACCATGACTGATAACATGAATAATGAGACAAGACTCCAGATCTAAAAATAATCTCTATAATTTAATTTTTTTAAATAAGGTTTTAAACTTAATTTTACTTACTAAATTTACAAGCTTGTCTATGATAAATACATATATAGAATCATCTGGCTGTTAATGCTATTGTAATACGGAAATTAAAATCAACTGGAAGAAGCACTGAGCAGAAGAATCACATAGTGGGAGTGAAATGAAGACTGGAGAACCATGCTGACAATTACAGAAATACTCCTTTATGACTGAAGGTATGGCCAGTAACACTACCTGTGGCATATGCTTTTACATATGTGCCATTTTGTGTTTAGTCTCGTAAGAAGTTAATGTGTCCAGAATGGGAAGACTGTCCTGGGGCTCTGTTCACTGTATGTATTTTGATGGACAATAATAAAAAATTAGCTATAGACTTAACTAATTGTTTTTAAACAAGGTAACCATCTCTATAGCTCTCTAGTTATGTTGCAAAGCCATGTAACCTTCCTTGTCTATATTCTTGATAATTTAATGAACTCTATTTTAAATTGCATTAAAACTTCAGGAGGTGTGAACATACATGTCAATTGTAATGAAAGAATATATAACACTTTTCAGCATCAGAATACCAATTTTTTTTTCCTTTATCTGAGATCCACAGAGCACTGAAACCCACTGAGGAAGTACCTTAAGTATGATATGCAACTGTCATATTAATTAGAAACTGAGCTTCAAAATATGACTTGCTGCACCCAGACAAGTCTAAACAGATCATTTGGTTATGTCTTCCCTAGGTTTATAAGGTTGCTTCTGGTTTCATTCAAAAGAGAAAGAAAAGTTGTTAATTACATGTCCTTTTTTATCTGTTGATATAAACCCCACATATCTGTTGATATGTGAAGCAATCTTGGGAATATCATTAAACCTGTGGCAGACAGCATTATTCATTTTATCTTTCAGAAAGGTGTAATTTAGGAGGAAAAGTAGTTTCTTTTAATATATTCTTATATTAATTTGGTCTATCTGGAATATATTGTGATCAATATATGTTTTTCAAGGTTCAAGACATGTCACACTTGTGCAATTGTTACGGTGAAAACATTTCAACCCTAAAAAAATGAGCAAAAGCAAAACAGGCTTTTTCTCGTGGAAACATCATGGAATCATAAAATGGTTTGGGTTGGAAGGGACCTTGAAGATCATCTAGTTCCAACTCCCTTGCCATGAGTAGGGATGTCACCCACTAGACCAGGCTCAAAGCCCTGTCCAACCTGGCCTTGACCACTTCCAGGGATGGAGCATCCTCAGCTTTTCTGCACATCCTCTCTCAGTGTCTCACTATGTTCACAATAAAGAATTACTTCATAACATCAAATTTAAATTTTTCCTCTTTTAGTTAAAAATTATAACCCTTTGTGCTATCAGTATCTGCTCATGTAAAATGTCCCTTTCCAACTGTCTTGTAGGCACTCATTAGGTACTGGAAGGTCTCCCTGGAGCCTTTTCCCCAGGTTCAATAATCCCCAACTCTCTCAACCTGTTTTCATAGGACAGGTACTCCAGCCATCTGACCATTTCCATGGACCTCCTCTGGATCTGCTCTAACAAGTCCATGTCTTTTTGTAGTGTGGTCCCCAAAGCTGAACACAGCACTCCAGGTGGGGTCACACTAGAACAAAGTGGAAGGGAGAATCACCTCCTTCCACCTGCTGGTCACATTTCTTTTGATGCAGGCCAGAACACAGTTGGCTTTCTGGGCTATGAGAACATATTACTGCGTCACACTGAGCTTCTTGTCTACCAATACACAAGTTGTCTCCTCAGTTCTCCCCACAGACTCTGTGGCCAAATGCAAGATCCAAATGCACATGGGTTGGGGTGATCCCAAGCACAAATATTTGGCCTTGTTGAACTTCATGAGATTCAAATGAGCCTGTCTCACAAGCCTGTCCCTCTGGATGGCATCCCTTCCCTCCAGCGTGTCAACCACACCCCTCAGCTTTGTGCCATCGGTAAACTTGCTGAGGATTCCCTCAATCCCACTGTCCACGTCTGTGACAAACATGTTGAACAGTGCCCATCCCAATACCAATCCCTGAATAATACCACTCATCACTGCTTTCCACTTGCATCTTGAACCATTGATCACAGTTCTTTGAGTGTGGCCATCCAGCCAAGTCCTTTGAGTCCATTGAGTTGCCCATCCATCAAATCCATGTCTCTCCACTTTAGAGACAAGGTTGTTGTGAGGAACAGGG
The DNA here is from genome assembly GCF_003031625.1 of Empidonax traillii. Lineage (NCBI taxonomy): Eukaryota > Metazoa > Chordata > Aves > Passeriformes > Tyrannidae > Empidonax > Empidonax traillii. The sequence continues at coordinate 202,653 of NW_020956137.1, read as the reverse complement.
CCAAATAGTTTGTACAAGTCCAGGTAGATGCCCTTCCTTCATCTACTGAAACTATAATCCTGTCATAAAAGACCACCACATTCATCAGGCACAACTGGGAATCATGTTGCCTGTCACCAATTACCTTATTTTTCATTTTCTCCATGATCTTGCCAGGTACAGAGATAATACTGACTGGCCTATAGTTGTTAGGTCTTTCTTTTTTCCCTTTTCAGAAATGGGAGCTAAGTTTCCCTTTTTCCATTCAGTGGGAACTTCACCAGACTGCCACAAATTCTCTTGAAGTCCTTCAGTGGCTTAGCCACTTCATCTGCTGGTTCCCTCAGGACCCATGAATGCATCTCATCAGACCCCATCCTCCCATCAGGTCTCTTCCTTCAGAAGATGGCCCACATTTCCTCAAACTTCCTTCTATCACCAACATACTCAGAGAAACTTTACTTGTTTCCCTTGATATCCCTTGGCATCCCCATCTAATTCTATCAGGGCTTTAGCTTTCCTAACCAATCCCTGGCTTATTTGTTCCTGATTCTATGCATAATTTAAGAAATTTTAGAGGTAGAAATTACAAGTATGGAAAGTTTTGTTCTGAATTATTGGACCACACAGAATTTAGAGTAGATTTTCTTTGTGTATTATATAATTTCATATTTTACTTCATCAGCAGTTGAACTACACTTATTGAATACGACTAATATTTTCTACCTCTACATTAGAAATTCTACTTTAAAAAAAAAAATCTAGTTCCTGAATACTGTCATAGTCCAATTTGAAAAAGTTGCAGTGCATTCTGCATGCTGCCACTCTGTTCCTTCATACTTCTTTGGGTTTTTTATGTTTAGACCCCTAATTCATCATGAGATTGGAGCTGCTCCAGCTTAACTCCATGAATGTTATGATCATGGCTACTGAAGATAAACACCCATCTTGTCCCTGGTTGCTCCTTCCCTTCCATGTTCCTTTGTTTGTGCTGAAGATCTTATGCTTGCCTCAGGAAAGACCAGAGGAATTGATTCTGGTAGAAAAGTAACACAAAAGAAAAAGAAGTAAAAAAAAGAAAGAAGAAACATTGTTTTTGTTTTGGTTTGGCTTTTTAAAAAGTAGTTTAAATAGGTTCAGTATCTTAGTTTGGTCCGCAGCTGACTTTACCCACTGAATTATAGCTGTAGAACACCCATTCCAAAAGAGTAGATCACCTCGTGTTGTAGGAGCTTGGACTGTGGAGAAATGTAAATCAAGAGGTCTTGGTTCTGGGGTAATGTTACACAGTCAAAAATTTGGAGTTTTGTCTGATATACTTCCTATTTATTAGATGTTTATTTTTGTTGTTTTTTATTAGGAAAGTCTCCACAGAAGGAACAAAAAAAGTCCACCAGCCATATTTCAAGCTTCATTCTACTTTCAGACACACTGTTGTGATCCACATGCATACTAATGAAAACAAAGTCAGATTCAAGCTCTAAATCAATAGTGTTTCCTATTAATTGCATTCTTCCTGTCTTCTTGCTCTGCTGTCTGTATAAAACAGACTTCAAAACATAAACTGAAAGTTTTTGTTTTCCAGCAACAGTGTTCTATAATCTGCTATTGCTACTCTTGTGGAAAGTTTAATGCATCATACCATACATATTTCTATATACATAAATATATATGTATGCATGTTTGTACATGAACATAAATGCTTTATCCCCTCTGCTCCCCACATTTCTTTGCAAAAGACTGTTTGTTTTGAAACATCTGTATAGAAAATTTAAATTCGTATGATCTGTTTCAAACATATCTAATATGATTTCTTTTGTGGTTGACATCTGTCATGCAACACCAAAAGGGATTTTTTTCCCCCAATAGAATGAAAAAGACATGCATAAAATCAACAAGGATTTTTAAAAAAATGTTAAAAGATCCATAGTGAATATATTCAGCATAACTCTCAAAGGAGGTATGTTTCTTTCTGAATCTCCATATAAAAAGACTTTTAAGTTTACCAACATTTGATTTGAATTATTTAGCTTAAGATAAGCTGTTACATTATTTATGTTAAATGGAGTACATAAACAATGCAAGTTTTATCCCGGAAAAATCTAACATGAGCACAGCTCTCAATTTAGAGCTCAGGTTTTGCCAACTCATTAGAAGCAAAATTGGGTACAAAATTTCTGATTCAGTTCAACATAAAATGCCATGGCAAGTTATATTACGTGAAGGTGACTGCTAAATATACTCCTGATCATTAAATAAAGGTGCCTTAAAAATGCAGTCTTGAATACACATATCCAGAAGTAGACACACTCTTCCATCAACAAGTTCTGTAGCCTGAAACAGTAGATCTTTACATGTAAAGAATTCAGTGTCACTGAATAATTTTCAACAGAATCAGTAAGTCTGAGTTTCTGTCACCACCTTTTAAACTATTTAGAAGTATACCCATAACTTAGGAAAGCACATAAAAGATACTGTTGTCATTGAAGTACTAAATACAAACAGGATTGGGCAGCCTAATATTGAAGAAATAATTCTAAAGGTAGAAAATTATAGTTCTCCTCATTAGCCAGAAATGTGAATGAAGGAATTAATTGTTATTTTGAGCTTTCAGACCAAAATTTGAGAAATGGACAATTCTGTCATTTAGGAATAATCTCACTCTTATGGAGGGCAGTGGGAATCTGTGTGTAATTGAGTCAGTAGATACTGTCTACATCAATATCTTTCTATGTAAAATAAGTGAATATTACTTCTGTGGAGCTGTCGTGAAGCAATAAAATTCCACTAATTTATGCTGTTGCTATTTCTGTTTTATCTAGTTTCCTATTGGGCAAATCGATTGATTTCATCCCTTCAGATAGTTTCCTCAGAATTACCTAGACAAAAGTCATGGTTGTTTCCTTAATTTACAGCCCCTAAAGACTCATCAATTGCCCTTGTAGCCTTTGCTTTTCTTTTGTACCTATTTGATTACTGGTTCTGAAAGAGATTATAAGGAACTAGCTAGCTTGTCTCTTCATTGCAGAGAACATAATGTTTTTACCCCCTTTCCTCATTCTGACAGAACATACAGACATGTCTACCGTCTTCAACTTTTCTTTCCTTTTTTTCTCCTCTCAGGTTGTGGTGATGGTTTGTGTAATATAGGTTTATCAACGTCTTTATCTCCTTATCACCTATGCTAAGCCAAACCTCCTCTACAGACCTTTACAGTCCTTCATGAAAGGCCCTATTCATCAATGCACTGAAAGGTAAAGTTAAACATATGTTTAATTACCTGTGTATGTGAAGTATATTTGCTATTTCTCTACTATGCTTCTCTAACTGGTTATTCATTTCACTGCATTGATTTAATGAGCATTGGCATGAGGGTAATTTAATTGCAAATTATTCTCATGTATTTACACATTTTATTTATTTCAATAAGTGACCTAATCCTTAAAAACTCAAGATGAATTCCAAACATTTGCAAGAATTAAAAAATAGTACCAAGCTTTTCCAAGTTGTACACAAGACACACTGCAAAATCCAATGTAAACATTAACATATCGGTCTAGTATACATTTGCTTATCTGAACTCTTTCAGGTACTGGATAAGCAATCCAGCATCTTAAAAGAAATGCTGTTACTGTACTATTGCCCAGCGGTAAAGATGAAGCTGTAGAAGTCTAGTATAAAAGCCCTTCCTTCATACTAGTATTCAGTTTAATTTTGTATTTTCAAGAGCTTGAGTAACTCTCACCCAAATAATTCAATGGTCAAAATAATCCTGCAATTTTGGGAATATAATCCAGGCTCATATGTTGAGTTTATACATATTGCAGCTTAGTTAACTTTGTTATGTAAAACTGGCCTGCAATATGCAGAATTTGTTCCCTAGAAACTATGTGAAAACATATTGGTCATTCTGACAAGAGACAGACACATTTATTTTTGTCAGCACTGTCACATGTGGACTGGATCCAGCAGAATGCAGCTGGGATAAACACAGCTTTTTGGCAGACCATCATTAACAAAGGACTGATCCTATTAAGAGCATAAGAATAATCTAGGGGCTTTTCTGCTACAAAAGATGTCTTGGAAGCTAAATTTAGGTTGTATGAAAAAGGGGGTAAGAGCTATATCTCTCTCTTCCTTCTCTTTCTCTCTTTTTTCTTTCTTCTTGTTTGCTTTGCTTTTATCTTCTTTCTTTTTTTTTCTTCTTTTTCCTTTCTCATTTTCCTTGCTTCCTTCCTTCTTTCCTTCCTTTCCTCCTTCCTTCCTTCCTTCCTTCCTAGAATGAAAGGCACTGGTAAACATACAACCCCCCAGGAGGAATTGAGAAGTGTTACTCTGAGATGTTCTGTGACACTAAGCAAGAAGTCAGATGAGGATATTTAAGCATCAGGTTCCAGCACTTTTGTTCTAACATGATTCATTTAGCACTCAGTGTTTCACTATTCCTTCATATACAGCTCCTTGTATCACAGAATATATTATTCCTTGACAAACAGCAGCTTCAGAGAACAATCAAACTCTCCATAGGAAATTATTATAGGAGAAAAAACCTCTTGAGTTTCCTCTTTTCCATTTAAGACCCTCTTTCTGTCTTTAATGACTTTTTCACCTCAGTGCATCATTATTGGACATTTTTGATCAACTTAGAGAAAGGTTGAGAAATTAAAAAAAAAAAAAAAAGCCCAAACAGACAGTTTTCATATTTAAAAACATCTTAGAATTGTTAAACATTTAAAGCCCTTCAAGGAGAAAACATTTATTTGAAGAAGTTCCCAGTTTAAAAAAAAAAAAAAGGCACATTATTGTAAAAGTATCTGAAAGTTGATGTGAGTGAGTGACTCATTTTTTTTCAAAGGACTCTGAAAGCTTTCAGGAATAGGGAGAGATAAACTGTATGATACTAAAAATGTTGAGAAAGAAAAAAGCTTCAGTTTCTCTTTTACAAAAATTGAGTAGTTCTGTGGGGTTTCTTCCAGCCTTGTAGATTTTTTACGGTGCCTTTTTTTTTTTTTTTTTTTTTTTTGTACTTTAGGCATCTGAATAGCACAAAGAAAATTCTGCAGCATAGAGGAGGCCATCCTCTGCATGAGGGAAGAAGTACCACAATATTTCATTCTATGCTTCCTTGAGAATTAGCTCTAAGAGCTTCACAAAGTCTTTACAGGCAATGTCAAGAAGAAAGGGGAGAAACAGGTGAAACAGAGAGAAAAGAAATTTGGAAAGCTCTGATGAAGCACATTAAATATGAGTTTAAGTCTAGCACCAACATGCCCAAACTGCCCCTAGAGTCTGTCACGTGCACTTAAAATGAAGAAATACAAAGAATTTTATTATTTCACAGAATCATAGAATCACAGCATAGTTTGGTCTGTAAATGACCTTAAGGTTCATGGGCAGGAACACCTTACACTAGAGCAGGTTGCTCAGAGCCCCATCCAACCTGGCTTTGAACAATTCCAGGGATGAGGTATCATCATTTCAGATGATGTATAAAAGCTGAAAAACATATTTCTCTTAGGAATCATATATACAGGACTTCCTGTACCCTCCTAGTTTGAATTCTGTCAGCAAATACCAATAATAAGAATTCAAGTAACCATTTTGTCCTTTACAGTTGCATGAAATATTTGAGTTAGAAGAAGGACTAGAGCTTGTAAAGAGTGATTTGTATGAACTGATACCTGCTGTAAGGCTCTTCTGCATACTTCCAAGTGTGGAGGAAATACTGGAAGAGCTACAGCTCATCCACTGAGACCAGAGCCAGCTTCTGAGAAAAAAGCTCCTCTTAGAGGGAAGAGCCATGAAATTTAACCCTCCCAGTCAAGCAGAGGGGCTGTAGAAAAGATTCCGTTTTGGAAAGTTTTTCTGGCCCTTGCTAACTCCCAAATCTTCATCCTGATGATTATTTGGAAAATATCTATTTGGGATAACGTACTTCCATCCAGGTGAGCTCCAGAATAACTGAATAGAATCAGCATTGGGACTCCAGAGACAGGTCCAGCCTGGTTTAGTTCATTTGTTCATAAAAAAAATAACTATTTCCTCATCCCTTCTGCTTCCTTTATCAGCTTCTTAGCTGGTGTCTGTATTCCCTAGAGCTAATTTCACTCTCTCTCACCTTAGTACAATTTGCAAAACCCACTTCCCTCACCTTGAATTCACCGATATGAAGTCATCAAGACCCCATTCCGTGCATTCTCCAGTACTTCATCAATCAGGAGTTCCTTTTTAATTAAATTGCTTTCTGCTTATGGGTTTCTCATCCATTCAGCTGACTATATTTCTCTGAACCTGAATTTATTTGTACAGCTATCTCCTGTAGAGAGAAAACTGCTCAGCCCAGGGAATGGCTGATGTTCTCAAGGAACCAGGCTGAAACAATCAATACAGAATTCTGAGTGCAGTTTTTTCAATACTTACATCTTAGTTGGATCTGTTTCACAAACTGTACTTCAAAGGCAGTTTTCCAAGCCTTTCTTTGGACTTATATTTCCCTGTCAGCCACTGAGGCAATTCCTCACTTACATTGTCCTCTCTTAGTTTCAGGCTTCAGAGTCTCAGAGCTTTGGCACCTCCAGGTGCCTGTAGTATTGTTATCCTTAGAGGTATCTGTGAAAGTGAATCTTTGTGATGAGCATAATATGGCAGTCTAAGTATAACCAGCGCTATGAGCCACAACTCTAATCAAGGCACAGTGAGTACTGATCCCACTTTGTGTCTACGGAATTAGACAGCTTATATATTCCATGTCTGTAGACAGAATGTGGAAAAGATAGAGAACACCTAGCCTTAATTTCTATTTCTACCTTGCTGGAACACGAAGAATTTGTCAGTATTGTAAATGGGTTAGGCATCCATCTTGTCTCAATTAACCTCTGAGAGTTCTTTGTTGGAGAAATCAACCAACAAGAGAATGGATTTAATTGCAAAGAATGGATATAATTCCTTCTTCTAGGTCTGGAAGGAAATCGGTATGAGTTCTCCCGTGCAATAGAATGAGTTCTTCAAGACTCTTTTTTTCTTTTGGAATCAACATTGGTAATAAGCCCAGAGAGATAGAGTTTATCTGATCCGTCATCTACTGTAGTGCCAGAGAGAAAGCATGCAGTTCTTTATAGACCAGTTTCCAGCCCAAAGCCATTCATTTAAGAGAATGATAAAAAAAAAATAAAAATCTTTCAGTGGTTTTCAACTGCCTTTAGTGCTGAGAGAGAACTTGACAAGGCTGGGAGTGAAGCAGACAGGGAAATATACTGTTTATTTTTGTGCTGATTTGATTTTTTTACTTTGTGTTGATGTGCAAGATACGCTGACAACGTGATCTTTCCTCATTTATGAAAGGAGAAATGAAACTTTTATCACACACCTCAGAAAGAAACAATGTGTTTGAGTAAGCTAAACCTATCTCTCTGGGCTATCCTGTGACACAGCTCCTTTCATTATCCATTAACTTAGATAATGCTAGAGAGCAAGTTTTTCATAGAACTTCTTATTTTTAAATCTTCAGAAGCCTAGGAGTAAATTCAATTCTTTCATTTTATGGATCAGTCAGCAACAGAAGAGAGGCAGATGTGAAGCATTGTGTGCAGTAAAAAGGAGCCATATGACTAAACTTGAAGAAATTATTCCTACAGATTACTGTCTACATTTTCCTGTTTCATCAGACAGCTTATAACTATAGGTATTTGCTTAAAATTTTGTTTAGAGAAATGGCTATACAATTTCTGAGAAGACAGAATGAAATAATCTGGATCAATCTCTCAGTTTCAATTTCAGGCTGCATATGAGCAATAAAAATATGCATTTAAATTGAGATGTGATAGACCAAGTTAACTATAAGCAATTCAATCATGACTTTCTCCAGCAGCAATTAATCTTGTCCTTGAGAATTCAAGCAAGTGAGGGTTGTGCTAGAATTACTGGAATGAATGTGTTTCACAGGAGTGATGTTCCTTTAGCATCCTTTTTGGCTGATAACGGTGCCTGATCACTCAGGACCATTTGTTATCAATTTCTTGAACAAATACTACCATCATAATAAGGTAATACTGCCATCAATTCAAGTAGTATTGCCACATAACCTCATCATTGCTCTTTGGGGGCACATCAGCTCATGTTCTACCTCAGTAAAATCTCTATCCTTCTGCCTGCTGACAAAAGCTGTTTCTGAGATGAGAGCCAGAACTCCTATTTGTCAACAGCAATCAGTAAGAAGAAAACACACATGTGTATAAGTAAATTAATACAAAATTACCTAAGGACAATCTAAAACTCCTAAAATTATAGTTTGCTATGCTTTATATCCCAGTTTATGTACGATACTCTACATAAGTTTGTATTCCTTCCTTGTGTTAGGGTCTTATCCTTCCAAGACAAGGCTTGGGATGTCAAAGCTTGGGAGACACACTTCAGTTTCTGGTTTTTGCTTAAAGCTCCTCTAAAGTTTATGGAGTTAAACATAACCTGGTATGAATCTGATATTATTCAGAAACTAATTTAAAATGCTAACTCAGATGAATTAATATCTAAGGCTACTTAGGAATTCTATTAAATGCAATGGGATTGAAGAACACATAGAATATAATTTAGATTCCTCTTGTGGGAACCATCAGGAATATGACAGGCTGACAGACTGAGAGTGTTAAAGTTGTTCAGCCTGGAGGAGAAAATACTCCAGGAAGACCTTAAAGCACCTTCCAGTACCTAAAGGTAGCTCATCTACAAGAAAACTGGAGAGGGACACTTTTATAAAGGCACGTAGTAATGGGACAAGGGGAAATGGCTTTAAAGTGAAAGATGGCAGGTTTAGATTACATATTAGGAAGAAATTCTTTGCTATGAGGGTGGTGAGACAAAGACAGCTTGCCAAGAGAAGCTGTGGCTGACCCATCCCTGGAAGTGTTGACTGGGGCTTTGAGTAACCTGGTCAAGCAATCTGGTCAAACCCCCCATTGCCCATGGCAGAATAAGTACTTAGAGGGCACGGTTACCTGTCTCAAACACTATCCAGGCCACAGAAGGAACTTGCCCTAATATAAGCTACCACAGTGGAAACTTGAGATAAGCACAGAAGGAAGGAATTTGTAACAGGAAGGTGCTAATTCCAGGCCTGACAGAGGTGAGATCTGGTTAGCATATCCTGGTTAACATCCAGACAAAAATTCCCACTTTGGCAGACTTGGGAAAGGAAGAAACCGTTCATATACATATCAACAGGTTATGGGACAGACAGCATCTGGGTCCACATTGTTGGGAATTATCAGGAATACAAGGAAAAACTGTTATTACGAGTGTCATGTAGAACAGGAATCTATATGCACTAAGTAGCATTTCATTCTTTTAAAAAGGTTTTTTTATCCTTGCTTTCTCAAGGCAAATAAATCTCCAAACTGCTTTCCAAAGGCCTGCTCCAAATTTTACACTGGACAGGATCCTTTCTCTACCTGTTAAACTTAGCCCCAGGAATTCTGGCTTTAGCAGGATATTATTAAGTTTGAAACATATGCACCAAGACTATTTAAATGAGTTGTTAATTAGTCAGTGCTTAAACAACAACGCATTTTCTCTGGTGTACTGTTCCAATACTAATAACTCGTGCTCTTCCCATCTGTTTGAATCCACCTGTTATCATTACTTTAAACCTACACTGAAAAGTCTACAATGAAGGAACCAATTTCATAATGGTTGTTCATACCCAAGAACAATCATAATAGCTTTTGTTGCTATCACAAGGCACATGTTAAACATTTGCCTTCAGCGTTGATATTGTAAATTGAAATTCATACCAGAAATGAAACAAGGATGCTTTGAGAAAAATAGGATTTTACATTTTTTGAGGGGGAAGAAATACGGGAAAGAAAAATACATAATATTTCCCCATGACCACCATGAAAACCACGTGTTTATTAAGTTAGTGCTTTTCACATATATTCCACTGAATAAGACCCAACATATTTTGAACTGACAGAATGAGGTTAATCTTCTGGTTATCTGACCATTTTTTATTAAAAAAAAAAAAAAAAAAAAAAAAAGGGAACATGGGGCAAAGGGAACCATTGTTCTGAGCCAGTATTATTCATCTGCAGCTTGTTGATATGTCTTAATTCATCACTGTTATATTTCTCATTCTGTTTCCCAAAACAGTAGCAAATATTTTTGCTTCAAAATTTCCAACTGGAAATAGTTTTTGGTTTTTAATTTGTGGCATTTAGAGGAATTTTTGTTGGTTTGTTTTTTTTTTTTTTTTTTTGCAAAGCACAAAGAGACCTGGTGGGAAACACAGTAGAGTAAATCAATCAAGAATTTATGTGCACATACTTGTGTAATCAAGAATGCACACATGGAAATAAACCACACCTTGTATTTCTTCTCAGAAAGCATCCAGATCTAGGTAATCAACAAAAGAAATTTCATTTTTCTGTTATGAATCTGACGGGGAACTTGTAAATTTTTTTTAAGTGCCAAACCACTACTGTCAACATTCCTGCACATGATACTGTTTTGCAGAAACTCAACACAATGTAGTCATGAATAAAAAAAAGCTTTCCTTTATATTTCAATAAGGAGCTCTCAATCTTATGACCTGCAAATAGGTCAGATACTGTCTCAGCATGCCTTTCTAAATGGTATTTCCCATCAAATTATGATCAAATCACTTTGTAAGTGTTACTCTAGTTTTTTGTATGAGCGAAACTTAATATTCTGTTCCTTTATGGCAGGTGCTATCCATATACAACTACAGTATTCCTCTTCTGGAAAATACATGTTTCCAGAGGAAGAAATTTAATCATTTCACATTTCCAGTTCTTTAATATCACTTGCAACTGATGCCACAATCACAGTCCATACATTTGGCAAAGCCTGATCTCTGCATACTGAGCAGTATCAAAAATGTGTCTGTCATTTGACAGTAAGGATATCATCCAATGCGTCATTCAATGTCACGAGTGACCTGTCATGTGCTGCTGTTCTCGTTTCATGATCATTCTGGACCAACGGTTGTGGTTCACTTCACTTGGAATAGAGAGCTTTTTCATTTCCCTGGGAAGTCACATGGGGTACAGGTGCTGTTGTACCCACGCAAAATTTTATAACCAATTTCCAGGTAATTTTGCTGTTTTCTCCAGAGATTTAAAACATAGCTAATCAGAATGGAAAACATTTCCAGCCTCTGAGAGTAACTTTCATTTGATTTTATAGAATTACTGAAATTAACTAAAGAATATGGATTCTGCTGTTCCTGTCTAGCCTGAAATAGGACAGAGGATCCAAGAACTGTTACATGCAGAATATGTCCTGCCCCAAGGACTTTGCAACTGAGATTGAGACAGCATGCAGGTGGGAAAAAATAGCAGTAGAATGTAGGTAATAGTAGTAAAGTTGAGCAGACAGTGCACATTGTGACAAGCTAAGCTGCTAAACACACTACCCAGAGAGTAGACAGGTTGCATGAATAGTAGGAGTACTTGTCGTGTTTGCTATGTTGGTATATTTGCATTTCAGACTAGGTGGCACTTAAGAGTAGGTTAAGCTGAACTGAGGGTGCTATAGATGTAAATATTACAGAGCACTATTGTCTGACTAAGTAGGAAAAGAACCTGTAGAAGTTACTCCAACCTGTGAGTAGTTCTGAAAGGCATTGTAGGATCAAGAAATATCTTTTGAATATAAAATCTTTGCCTAATCTTCCTGTCACTGGGGAATAACTACTTTCCTCAATGGGTATGTAGTATCACCCTAAGCGTCTGGGGTGCAACTTCACTACAAGGCTCCTTCCACCTTCACCATTTTTTGGATTACCACCTTCTAGTTGTACAAGTACATTGAAAACAGGTTCTGCACTTTCTGCTCTCCAAAATATACCTGAACACAAAATAGGTAAAAATTATTTTGAGACAAAATAATACACTGTTGAATTTCTCCTCTGCATGTATTTTCAATTGCGCCAGAAGATGAAATTTAGTGATGCCATAACGGCACTTACAGTAGTACCAAGGAACGAATCCTAACACGAAGTGTCTTCTACTCCATGGAGTTCAGCTAAACTTTATTCTGCCTTGTTCTGCTACATAAAAATATGTCTGGGATTAAATAAAAAGAAGGAGAATAACTCCACATAAATATTTCTGATTCAGTCCAACTAAGGGTTACATTTAATTAACTCTTCTGCTGAAAAGGTCTAAGCTTGAATTTGATTTGAAAATAGGCTCTTATACAGTGCAATAGTTCTACAAAGTATTCTCCAGGTGACTACAAAATGTTTAAAGCATCATGTAGCACTTTCATAAATCACAATTCATTCCTAAAGGTTGCACTTCTATATGGCAGGTACTTATCATTCACTGTAATACACTTAAAATATGAATTTGGCTTTGTTCTTGGAAAAAAAGTCATGAGAGGTGTCAATGGTCCACTACTTGCAAAGTGCTGAGCACCAACTGGCATTTGGGCTTATGGTAATTGCATCGTTAAAAAATATAAGAGACATTACCACTCTTCATTAGTTACACAGAGGGAAATTCTATTACTCTATCTTGCTTTTTGCTTTAGAGTTTCATGAAGGTTAGTTTATATATAAGGCATATATTCATATATTTTATGTGTGTGTGTGCGTGTGTGTATGTGTGTATTTATCATATAAAAATGGAGATTTTTCTGAGCAGTTTTTATACTTGGCATACAACATGAAGCCTTCTAATTAAATCTCACAGGTTTTTTAGGCTCTCCAAACCTACATCTGTGCAGAACTTGACTTAATCAAAGGAGGTGATTCTCTCCTCTACTCAACTCTTATGTGACCCCATCTGGAGTACTGCAACTAGCTCTGGGCCCCTCAATATAAGAAGGACATGGACCTGATGGAGCACATACGGATGAGGCCATGAAGAAGGTCAGAGGGCTGGAGAATTTCTGCTATGAGAACAGGCTGAGAGATTTGAGCTTGCTCAGCCTGGAAGAGAGAAGATTCCAGGCTAACCTTATAGCACTTACAGTAACCTAAAGGGTCTACAAGAGAGCTGGAGAGGGACTTTTTACAAGGGCACGTAGTGATAGAATAAGGGGTAATGTCTTCAAACTGAAAGAGGGCAGGATTAGATTAGATATTTACTGTGAGGGTGGAAAGTGTCTCTGTCTATGGTACAGGGGGTGCCTTCCAACCCAGACCACTCTATGATTCTATGATAACATTTGTAAATTATACTTACAGCTGTCTGGTAGCTTTTCCAATGACTTTTATTCTCTGCTTGCCACCACCATCACCTCCCTTTTTCTGTTTCCTCTTATCCTGTAAGCCTTGGATATAAACATATTTGTGCATATGTATACATACAATAAATTCCCCAGTATTTTTAGGGTCAAGACTGCTAACTTTTTATACTAGATTTTCTTAGTTGTATGGAACAATGACGGACATTATGGATTTCTACACAGTCCTGGGGTTACTGGAAACCAGTGAAATATGTGAACAACAAAGGAAGAAATGTGAAAATATGTGGACTTAAAATGCTGGTCTTTCTCCCTTAAAAAAACTGATTATTACTGATAACCACAGTGATCCCCTTGGAGAATTGCATGTGTTTCCTGAAGGAGTTTTTTGCTCTTAATGAGCAAAATTTTTGTGATAACACTATTCAAAATATGGGACTCCACTACTTAATCCTCTTCCCTATGAAATCAGTGTGGAAACTCTTTTCAAGAGAACTAATACCCCTGCCACTATGCATTTTAGCTCATGTGAACTCTGGAGTGAACAACCTACCCTCGAAGCTCAAACAAATTGCTCAGATACAGCCTCTAAAGATTTTTTGAGAGCTTCAGACTTTTGGCCCAACTCAGTGTTGGGTACAGGTCAGAGTCAAAAAGGTATCACACACTTTGGATAGAGCTATACCTGCTGAGAAACACCAAGCTACAGCTTAGGATTGTGAAGTCTCATCTTTCAGTTCATCATGTCCTTTCCCTAAAATAGCAGCTACCAAAAATATTATCTAGAAAAAAAATATTATTGTAAGCAACTCAACTTCTCCTCATAACCGATGTAAGGATGCTAACTTATAACTGAAATTCTTTCCTAGATTTCTTATTTTCCTTACAGAAAGGTTTGCTGAATTTTTCTTGAGGAAATTGGTGGCATTTTAATGAGATTCTTTCCAAACAGAAATGGTCAAACACCATGTTTGAATTGCAACAAATGATAAGGTTCCAGACATGGCAGTAGATATTTGTGAAATAAAATAAAAAAAAAAAAATCAATATAGATTTGATTTGGAAGTTTTTGTTTTCTTTTTCTCTCTGAGGAAAATGGTTTCTTAGCTGGAAATCATGTGAGGATTTAATTAGCTGAAGTCCTATTAAATTTCTTTTTAGCTCAGTCACTTCAATAAATACTAACTACAAGACATGAAAAAACATATAGAAATGTTTAACAAAGAACTTAATAGAAAAAGTACCTGTAAATGTTTGTGGGCTTGAAGGGGCTTTTTTGTTTGTTTTTGTTTTATTTGGATTTTTTTTAGTTTTTTTTCTGTGTGTACATGTGTGTGCTTGTAAAAACACAGAACACAATGAAACTGTTCTACATTTTGCTTTGTGATTATAACAGTACATTTTGAAACAGAACATGTCGTGGGATATGCTCCAACAAATTTTGAATAAACAAAATGGTTGATGACTCTGGCAGAGGGCTGTAACTTTTAAGAAAAAGTCCATTTCACTTCTGAAATATTGATGATTATCATATTGCTGCAAATATATGTAAGGTTAGGAAATATTTGACAAAACTCTTTCACTTCTAGGACAGCTGAAACCCCTTTCATGTCCAGCCAAAACTTTTCTGTATTCTGCTTATTGAAAGTACTTTACTCCATTCACTACAATATGGTAATGCCATAAAGAAGGGGAAAGCAGACATCTCTGTATTACAGATAGAGGATGGAAATCCAGGTAGACCAGTGAAGTGAAAATCATGTAGGAAATCTCTGGACAGTAAGGTATTTAACCTTTAAATTGGAAAACAATACCTTCAGTTTCTCAACGATTAATTTTTCTTCATTCCAGTAGGGCAATGGCTGGGAAGAATTTTTGAAGAAAAAAACCTTAAAAATAATAATAATTAAAAAATAGCCGGAGCATAATGTCAAAGGCACAGTAATAGTCTTATCCTACTCTTTATTAAGAACTGAATATTACTCAACACTAATTACCAAACCATGGTATTCTGACTGTAACCAGCTACCTGCCTGCTGATAAATAGTTTGGGGGCTTAAATTTCAGAAAGTGTTTGCAAATACACATTTTTTCGTGTGTAACTTAATCTTTAGATCAAATTGATCAATTGCCTCTATGTCAAACTTCACAGTTCCATAGGTTCCTATGCATACATAAGTTCCTCGGTGTAAGAAGCCTCAGACTTGAAGAAGTGGACAGAATTTAGGCACCTGAGTGCCTAAATTTTGAAATGAGAAAGGAGACATCAACACTGAGCCTTTGATAGGTGTCTTCTGAATATACATGATTTACTTGGTCAGCTTGAGGTTTTCTACAGAGCTAGCTGCAATAGAGATGGTGCTGTACACTTTTGGAAAAGTAAGTTAAAAAAAATATTCTTGACCTTATGAGGATAGTGAATAGAGCACCTCCCCAAGGTCCTAGTTCTTCAATGCTGGATAGGACTGCATATGCAGGACAGTCTCAAGATGTGCTGGACACTCCAACCTCTTTATGCTGTCCTGTTTCATTCTTTGGTGCCAGTTTTGGACTAACCAGCACCTTCATCCCAGCTCCGTCCCCTACCTGTACAGATTCACATAGGCTTCTTACAATTCAGGAGCCACAAACACTGCTTGAGAAGGACTCAAGGCGGCTGTTCGTCTGCATAATACTCAGATCAAGAGAAGGATCCTGTGCTTTTCAAGGGTATGCTCTGATTGCCACTTGGTCAGGTTTGGAATTTTCATATTTTCCCTGGATTGTTTGTTTTTTTTTAACTCAGTAATCATTCACAGTAAAATGACTTCCCCCATACCCTCTTCCCCCAGGAAGAATTACTGCAGGAATTCTTGGTGCAGAAAATTAGGGGGGAGTAGGGGTGACGAGGGGAACAATAGTACTCAGAGTAATCACAGCTTCTCTTATACTTAGGGGAGTACCCTCACTACTTCCACCTAAAGTCAAGCTTCAGCTTGGATTCAGATGTATCCAAACTATCATAATGTTTTTTTCTTACATCAGTTGTTAGGCACCTGCCTACAAAGGACTATCAATTTACCCTCATAACTGACATCTACAGAACACTCTCTTTTGTTCAGTCTTAAAACTGAACTGAAATCCAGGCTGTAAATAAGAGAAATGCTTGTTTCAGAAGTCTAGAAATATTTCTAAAGATCATTAAATCATTTAGCCATAGGAAAACAAATTCCAGTGTGTATGAAGCAACTAACAGTAATATATCCTGTAAATATCTGTTTCAGTTAGTTTTCTCTCTCTGCATGACTCAACACCCATTCTTCTTGTGTGTCCTGATTGATATTCAGACCGCAGATAGCTCTGCTAGAGGTATCAAAGCACAGAATCCGGATTTCTAATGATTACAATAGGATTTGGTCCAACCTCCTTCAAAACAAAGCCACTTTCCTCAGGTTGTAGGTGCAATTTTTCAAGTATTATATATGCTGTGTGTAACTTTGAAGTTAATAAATATTATTGTGTCAAATAAAATAAAATAAAGCCTTCTCAGTGAGACAAAGATCAGCTTCAGTACTATATAATATATGGCTTTAGCCCCTGGCAGTGAGTTCTGGGAGCTAGAGCAGATAAAAGAAATTTGAGAGCACAGCAGTGGTTTTGGATTACAGAGTATCTAAGCTACAAGAGAAAATTATCTCTCTCAAAAAAAAAAATGGTTTATGAGGTGAAAAAGGTATGTAAATGGTCTTTTAGAACTTGCAAGAAGGAAAAGTTGCAGTGCATTAGAACTCTTAGAAAAGCAGAGGTATAATACTTTTGTGTGCTTTACAATAAGATTTTTCCCTTCTGTCCAATAAAGTATATGCAACATGAAAGAGCTTTAATTCTTAATTATAGAATCATAGAATGCTTTGGGTTGGACACCTTCCACTAGACCAGCTTGCTCAAAGCCCCATCCAACCTGGGCTTGAACACTTCCAGGGATAGAGTAGTCACAAGTCCTCTGGGCCACCTGTGCCAATGTCTTACCACTCTCCCTTAAAGAATTTCTTCCTAATATCTAATCTAAATCTACCCTCCTTCAGATCAAAGCCATTCCTCCTTGTCCCATTTCTCCATGCCCTTGTAAACACTCCCTCTCCAGTCCTCTTAAAGGCCATCTCGAGGTACTAAAAGCAATGAATTTTCATCAGGGTTCATATGTCGTCTTTTTACTGCCTATTGCTCTAAGAGTGAAAGCTGGCAGCCTCTGCTTTCATACCATAACCTTGCTCAAGGTGTGAAAATAGTTCTCTTAAGGAAAATACAGCTGCTTTGGAAGTATCGTGGCTCCCTGTGAAGCAACAGCTAAAAAAGGCAACACATCTGAGAAACATCCGGCTGGACACTGAGAAAAGGAAGGAAGATACCATTTGCAACACCACAAAACCTTGCACAGTTCAAGGTTTTGAAGAAGATGATATATTAAAGAAGGTATGGTGCAGAGCTATTAAAATGACAAGGGGGCTAGAACCATGGCTCTGTGAAAAGAGACTAAAGAGTCTTGGTCTCAGTCTTCATCTTTCCTTTCTTCCCTTTTCTTCTACTTAAGTTTAAGACGGGAGGCAAATGCGTTCAAGCTTTACATTGTGGAGGTGTTATAAAAAAAGAGTGCAGCACCATGAATCCTCACCCACACATTACTGCAAACACTCAAATGGCACTTTGGGAAACTGGCTTAAAATACATAAAAGTAGTCCCTTTTTTTCCACAGAACTTAGGGAACTTCTGGAATGTTTCCACTGAAGATTGTGAGGCAGGCAATTGTGAGGCAGCAGCTTCAGAAATAAAACAGACATTAAAGAACAACAGGTCTATAAACAGTTAAGAAGGGGTTGAATTCCTCATGTTATTTTGTAAGACCATAAGACCTTATGATAAGAGCAGAAGGACTTACGCACAAAAGCTGATGACAAGCTTTAAAAGAAATTTTATCTCAATTCAGTGTTTATAGATCTGTATGGAGGTGACATGACTTGAGGGAAGATAAGAGAGATGTCCTGGAATAATCTCATGGCCAACTCCAAAAACTTTTAGCTTCCCTACCAACTTATGTGCTTGTGGAAGTTTCTGAGAGCCATCGTTTGAGGAACTTTTAACCCAAACGGACCTAGGTTCATACACAAGGATTGCTTCCCCTCTGTTCCTGGCTGACTGAATTTCTCTTGAAAAGTTGGTGGAGAAATGATCATTCAGACAAAAACAAGAGACATCTATCTAATCTGGAGAAGAATTTCACTGAAGTTTTTAAAATCACATATTAAACTGGAAATCATTAAAAAAGTTTATTATCTTTACATTTGGCCCAGTATTGGCAGGCAATGGCATAGTATAGTCATTATTTTTTGTATTTCTTTTGAGAATCATCCTGTTTGAACAAAGTATAGAGTAAAAATAAGTAACTCCTAGTAATTAACAGCTTTTTTTTTTTTTTTTTTTGCTAAAGTTTCTTCTTCCCCTGGTCTAAAGCATGGTATAACATTCTTTAGGAAGAAAAAAAAATCAAGTAAGCCAAGATTATGCACAAAATATACTTGTGTAAGGGAGGGTAACCAAAAGGAAAAGATTGAGGCACTGCATGTTTCCAGAAACATTGTTAGACCTCTATTTATATCACATTTCTCTATTACTTAACTTCAGTGTTCTGCACCATTGATATAATGCTCATGGATGTCACAGAAATCTTTATTTAAGTTTCAGAACAATTTCAGACATGTCATTCTCCTAAATTTGAGGTATCTAGTAAATAAGTCTAAAGCAAATGTTTCCATTATTCAAATAGCCAGCTGATAGTGCAGAAACTTTGAAAATCTGCATCAGGAAATCTTGTCTGGCTGCTGTAGGTAGGTCAATATGGTCTCATTCAGAAAACCTTTTTGTGTACCCAATTCTCCCCACCATAAATAGAGAGTTAAGACACAGTGGTAGGATTCCTTTTATCAGAAAAATCCCTGCTCCTTGATATTTTGTGATTCAGCCTCAACTGTTTGTTGGACCTAGTTAGCATCTGTTCCATAAGTGTGTTTTGGTTTTTTTAACTGCAATGACATAAATTCTTTTTCAAACTTTATAACTGCAACAAAATGCAGGAGTAAAACATCATGAATTATTGCTTTTCACCTATAATTCCTTCAGAAATCTTTTTTAGAATGGAAATTATTATATAAACTACATAAAGATATATCAGGCATCAATCTCAGTAAAACTGAATATTTTACCTACAAAAACTTTTAGTTGTTCACACAATCAGTGTTTGAATGTTAAGCATTCAGTGTTCAAATTTTAAGATATCTTCCTCAGTTTACACAAAGGTCAAAATTAAAATCAGTGGGTCTTTAATTGTCTAGATCCAAAGTGGATTTTTAAAGACCCAAAGTGCATTTAAAGATCAGTTTGAATCTTCAATTGTCTCATAAGCTCTTCTGCACCTTACATTGCAAAGTTCCCTTTTTATTTTTCCTTTCCTGCTGTGGAAAGTGGAGAAGGATGTTAAAGAAGGCTCTAAACAAATGTTCTAAAGAGAAGATGAGACAAAGAGAGGCAGGGGATTTCAGGAATAAAAACATTTAGTCTGAAGAAAAAGTGTCTTTGTTTAGCATTGAGAAAAACAGGAAGCAAATTTTTTCAGTCATATAATGCTATTAAGTGTTATTAAAATAGAAAGAAAACCCCACACTTCATAGGCACTATAAACTGTTCTTGTAATGGCAGTAATTTCTACAGGTGCAAATAAGGGAGTAAGGAAGGAAAAATAGAAAGGCAAGCAAAGTCTTATAAACAGCATTCAATGAGATGGAAAAATTTCTGAAATTCATTCAAATTTAATTCAAGCATGGGAAGAATAATATGAATGGCTATAGAGTCTACTGCAGTCTAGCCTATACAATCTGAAATTCCACTGATTTACAAGTGAGCCAACGCATTCCTACTTCTTGTTTTCTGTTTTCTGCTTTCCCATGCAGATTAGCATGTGAGCAAGCATTGCTTTCTTTAACAATTCCTTACCTTCAAATATTCATTCTGAATTTTAAAGCTTTTTCTGACAATTAAATATTATAAGAATTCTGTGTGATCTTGCATAAAAAAGAATTTGACATCAACATCAAATAACTGGTAGAATAAGAAAATGTAGACTTCCAGTTCTGCCTCAAGTCAGAATACACTTCCCCATTTTTAAACAATAATAATAATAGCAACTTAAATTAGCAACATTTGCTTTTTTTAAACAAACAAACAAACAAACAAACAACTCCCTTACTGGTTTTCCAATCCAGTTACTGACAAACTAGTGCTAGTTCCCCATTATGTTGTAATTTCTGGCTAGACTATGGGGGAATCAGCACCATACGTTACTAATTAAGAAAAATCATACTTCTTAGAAGTTATAACTGATGCTGTCAGAGAGAAAATCTTCTCTTTGTTGTAGTTAGTGCTACCACAAAAGCTACAATGTTCACTGTCAAGAAACACTTACTTACTCAAAGTTTAAAACTCAAGTTCCCTGCAGACTGCTCATATAATCAACCACACTGAAAAATTACCAGGTGGATAAAACAGAATAATTGTTAACAATAAAGAAGGACAGACATTTTTAAGTAAATACCTCTACATTGGCAAGGAGAGATAATAATGAAGCCACAAAATGTAAAGTGAGTAAACACTATTGACTACAACCCTAACTAATAACAATATTTAGCAACAGTTATTAAAACTGAGATAAGCAGATCCAGCCAACACTCATTTAAGTCCTTAAATCATGTGGTCAAAAAATTCTGTGAATCACAAATGCCAGCTTTCCAATATATTCTAGAGAGCTGGAGGTGTTCCAAAATATAACCATGCTTTGAAAGTATATAAGAAACTGTAATTTTCTTTTTAATGGAAAGCTATAGATCTGCAGATACAACAGCATCCCAGACATGGAATGGCTAATGTAAAACTCAACCAATAATAAATAAAAGAATGCAGTAATATTAACACTATTCTACATTTGTAGAAAATGTAAGTATATTAGCAACATTTTGCTACGTTTGCAGCTTTGTGTGATGAAAATAATAACTTTCCTGAATAGATTTCTCTAATGCACTTGAGACCACATGGTATCTTGAGTGATAAAGCTTGAACAACTTAACATGCACATAACAAATGGATTAAGAACTTGTTAAATAATTAGATGAAGAACACAATGTTATATCAGAATCATTGTCAACCAGCTACATTTCAGCTAGAAGCTTACTGATATTTTTTAGTTTTTGCCTCTGTATATTTTTTATCAATGGTGTAGGAATAAATACATAATAAATAAAACCACATGTATAAAAAACATAGATTTTATTGATGACTGAATGCCTAGAGAACAGTAAATAAAGGAGAAGGACAGGTCATCCCTATTGGCCATCAAAAAGCCATATGTGTTTCAATTCTTAAACCACAAACAAATGGTAATAATATAAGCCATGGTAATTCAGTGATAGATTCTATCTTGAAAGCTGGTTTTTGGATAGTCTTAGAATGTCAAATGATGATAACTGAGGTTGTTTCCCAATACAACTTTGCAACCAAAAGTTAATATAATACTACAATTATAAACATGGAAATATACTGCAGAATGAAAAAAAAACAAAACCTGTTTGTCAAATTGGCCTGCTGTAATTCTGGCCCCACTTTTGGTCTGCATATGTTAAGAAGGATACTAATACAGAATCACAGAATAGTTTGGGTTGGGAGGGACCTCTGAAGATCATCTAGTCCAACATGTCTGTTAAGCAGGGTCACCTAGAGCAGGGTATAGAGGGGCATGTCCAGGTGGGTTTTCACTGTCTCCAGAGAGGGAGAATTCACAACCTCCCTAGTGCTCTGCCACCCTCAATGTAAGGAAGTTCTTTCTTATGTTGAAGTGGAACTTCTCGTGGTTTAGTTTTTGGCCATTAATCCTTGACTTGTCACTGGGCTACACTGAAAATAATCTGGCATTATCCTCTTGACACCTGCTTTTAAGATGTTGACATATATATCAGGATACCCTCCCAGTTTTCTCTTGCCTGGACTAAACAGGCCCAGCTTCCACAATCTTTCTTCATACCTTAATCACCTTTGTGACCATCCACTGAACTCGTTCCAGTAGCTCCATTTCTTTCTTGAGCAGTGGAGACCAGAACTGAACGCAATAATTCACATGTGGCCTCACTAAGGCAGAGTAGAGGGAGAGGATCACCTCCCTCAACCTGCTGGTAATGTTCTTCCTGATGCATCCCAGGATCCTACTGGTCCTCCTGGCTGCAAGGGCACACTGCCAGCTCATAGCCAACTTATTATCCACAAAACTCTCAGATCCTTCTCCACAAGCTGTTCTCTAGTAGGTCAGCCCCCAGCCTGTACAGGTGTTTGGGATTATGGCTCCCCAGGTGCAGGACTCTACACTTGCCTTTGTTGAACCTCATTAGATTTCTCTCCACACACCTGTTCAGCCTATCAAGGTCCCACTGAATGGCAGCACAGCCTTCAGGTGCATCAACCACTCCCCCCCAGTTTTGTATCACCAGTAATCTTGCTTAAGGTGCATTCTATCCCTTCATCCAGGTCATCAATAAATAAGCTGAATACTGGACCCAGTATTGATCCCTTGGGAACACCCCTTCCTACAGGCCTCTAACTAGAAGGAAAAGGAAGGCAAACCTTGGAAAGGATTCAGAAAAGAACCACTGAGTCACCAATGAACTGGAAGATACGCAAAATAATGAAAAAAGGGATGAGATCAATGCACTTATCAAACAGACCACAAGGGGAAAAGTCGATCATGTGTTATATTCACCTATAAGAGAAATAGAATTCTGACAATAGATGGATCTACAGTCTATAAGGCAAATACATTTAAAATGTCACTTGTAAAAGAGATATAATCAGAATAAAGTTTTTAAAAAAATTAACAAGACCAAAGTTACCATAGATGATGGATGTTCATTGTCATTAAAACCAACTGCAAATGCAGTGCTTATTCAGTGACTTTTTAACACAAAACATTGCTGACATTGCAACTAGAAATATGGCGACTATTACCATTAACAGCACCCTGTACCTAGAAAGACAATGTCTCCATTAGAGGTATGAATTTATGCACTGTGCGGCAGGAATTTGTATACTTGAGGTCCCACACAGACTCCTGGAACTGTCCCTTCCCATTATTTACTGGAGTAATTTTTTAACATAGATCCCTTTTTATCCTTTTTATGCTCTTCAGTGTGCAAACAGTTTGCCTTGTCATGAATGCACAAAGTTATCCAGCCAGGTTTACCTCTCCTGAACAAGGACACCTTTTCCTATTACCCTTATGACTGTTGCAGAAGTTGTCAGTATGATAAAAATAAAGTCATTCTGAGGATAAATGTAACATCCACAGCTGAGAATTTTACAAGATCCTATGAAATATAAAGTGAGACAATTTGGCATACCCAACCATGCAATAAATTATGTTATATTAAATAAATAGAAAAAGTCTATTTGAATTCATGCAATGTCATCTAACTTACCAGAATGTTTAACACTACCAAGTCTACCAGCCAGACTATGTCAGATCATTTCTACCTGGATAATAAGGCCAGTTTTCTTATGCTTACTCAAAATAAACTAAGTTTGTAGGGTATTGCATTTAGGTAAACAGTAAAATTTATTTTGGTTACTATGCTGCTTTCAGTCTTCTGCAAAATAGATCTACCAGTGCAGAACTGCAGAGTAGAAAGCCATTTCCAGTAAATTTCTGTTTCCTGATCTACAAAAGAAAGACAATGAATACAACACCTGTCAGAAGAAGGACTCTGATGGGCCACATCAAGTCAAATCATTTTGGGTACTGAATACAGGAAAATAGTCTTGGATAGAATACTAGACAAATTGTAAGAACATGTACATGCCAAAACATCTTACATGTTATCCTACCAGTCAGATTCATCCACTTGAACCACTTCCTGTAATCAACTCCATATCTTACCACCTTTGTGAAAGAGAAACTATAGATACCATCAGCCCGTATGGAACACTTGCTGTCTGAGAAGACACCAGGTAGAAAAATGATCTCTCACATAATTATGTACAACATGTATAGCATATGACAGAAAATAAAACCAGTGCCAAATAATCTGCATCAGAGTTTGAAAACTGAGGCAGAGATTGCTTGTTCTCCATCTTTTTATACACACAAAAACAGCTTCTTCCTTTTGGTCTTCTCCCAGGTTGTAATGAAATTATGTTGCATTTTATTTCATAGACATTATATATATATATATATTTCATATTTTATTCCAAAGTCTTAATGAACTCCTGACTAAATTTGTCTAGTACAAAAGCAAAGTCTGTTCATCTCTATGTAAAATGGTTTTCAAACTCAGCTTTGGGGTAATAAATTTCCTGATACCCTGAAAACTATTAGGAATTCTCACCTTTCAAACATTTTTTCCTTTAACTGCAGTGAGGTTAAACCTAAACATTTAAAAGTTTGTACACTTTTGCCCTGATTATCACAAGACTAATTCTGAATGGAAATACTTTTTTTTTTTTTTGCTTGTTTGTCACTTTTGAAGAAGAAGATTTCAAAACTGATATTTTACCTTTTGATTTGGGGGTTTTATAATAGAGAGAGATCATATTATCAAGATTTACCTCAATGCTTTGAATGCTGCAAGTATTTTTCCCCAACAGAACTTGTGATTCATATGTCAGGAATTGCCTCCAGGAAGGAAATGTTTTAAGGAAATGCTCATGTATCATGAAACATGGAGTGTATGATCAGTTAACTCATGGGAGAAGGGATGTTGACTGTTGTTATGCTTAGAAATAAGCTTAATGGTATCCCCACTCGGTTTCAAGGAGATTCAAGAATTCTCAACCACCAACAGATCTTCACCTACACTTTTTAGTTATTTCTGAACATCATTGTTATTTTTTAGCACCCTGGATCAGTCCTTGAAGATTTTTAACTTTTACCAAATCATCACTGTCTTCCACTCATGCAAAATCAGGTACAGGTCAAATTGTGTAATCATAGAATCATAGAACAGTTGGGGTTTTCATTTAGTCCAACACACCTAAAATGAGCAGGGACATCTTCGACTAGATCAAGTTGCTCAGAGCCCTGTTCACTCTGCCCTTGCTCCTTTTCTCAGGTTTAGCAAAAGCAGTGCAGTATCATTTGCTGCAATAACACGCAGAAATGGAATCTGCATCATATCTCTGAGAAATATTGCTCTTAGTGAATCCTGATCAGAATGATCAAGTTTGGTCATCTACATACACCTGCTTCTCAGTGTTTAAAAAGCCTCAGCTGTTACTGTAGTTGCTCAAATATATGAAACTTAGGTAGTTCTGGATTAATCTGGAGAATTAATTGAAGAAGGTCAAGGTACCTGAGTATATAGAGCAGCAAGTTAGCACCTGGCACTTGTGTGTACTGCTCCTCCTCGTGCCACCAGTGGACAGAGTTTTTTTGTAAAATATCCCACTACATAGTTCACTTTGCTCTGATGTAAAGTAGATCTATTAGGGGTGTCATCTCCTGAAAAACACATGGAATCTCTGAGTAAATATCAAAGTGCAAATTCTATATATTCATTGATTATTCTAGATATTGAAATCAAGCCTATCAGTTTGAATTTACAAGGGTATAAAATAAAGGTAATGAAAATAATAGTGTGGAATCTGTATCTTCATAAAACTTCTAGTTTATATCTGGGACAAGATCCAAGTTCACCAAAATGAACTATAGAGACCCAGTGCCTCCCTCAGACACTCGTACTACAACGACTGCACAGGCAAAGGCAGCAGCTGTTATCTCCTCAGCAACAGTGCAAATGCAGTCCCAGCTTCATCCAATACTAGATTTGTCTGATTTTCTCTCACTTTGGGATGTCATCATGGAAACAGTCTTGATTACTTAATGTTCCTTAAAATGGTACTAGTTTAGCTAATCAATGTTATTCTGTTGTTAAGCAGGGGATTTTTCCATTCTGAAACAATATTGATTACCTAATTATTGCCATTAAAAGCACCCAAAACCAACACACATTTAAGCCAGTGGTGGTGCAGCTGCTATTAAAGCCCTCACAAGTAATATTACTCTATTTCTACTCAGTTTACAAAGCTTCCCTATTTTTAACATCTTCAACTCTCTTGCTGTTCTAATACTCAGTTCCTCCCTCCCCCAGGTTCTACCAGCAGACGGTGCAAAATTAACAGCAAGAGACAGGATCAAACAGCTTGTTCCAGAAAGCAGCAATACAAGACAAAAAGAGCGAGCTATGGCAGCAGGTATAGACACAGCACCTGTTTCTAATTTTTTTAAGTTAAAACTTAATTCCACCTCATTCAAACTTATTTTAGAAAGCAATTGGCAACAGGAAATAACATAAAATTGGCAGGAAACTAAGACTTGGGTGTTGAGAATTAGGAACTTCAAACTGTGGATTAGAATATATATGTGTATCTATATATATTGCTATTTCATCACTGTGAGAACTTGGCTCTACAGCTGTATCTATGATTATTTAAGGATTCTTCTGTTTATATTTAGCCATAAAATTACACTTACTTTAAACCTCTATTACTTCTTTAGAAAGGCACCTGTATGTCTTTTTAGCTATAGGATGTGTTACCTGATATTCAAAACTCTTTGAGGGATTTGCCCTAGATGATGCCCTATAATCCACAAATCACTGACTTTGTGGATTATGTGTGTTTTGTGAAACATGAATTGTATATATGACTGCAAACACGTTCGTGTTTTTATGTATTCCCTTATGCACAGAGTAAGTATTGTACATACACCCATTTGCAGTGTCTATATATATAAAATAGAGCTATAGTATCTTCTCTTAGTTGGTGCATTACCATTACAGAAACAGCATGCATAAAATATATACTGTATGATATGAATGGACTTTTTTAAGCACCAGCTGTGATAATGCTTCCATATAGGTAGCCCACATCAGTCTCATGAAAGCACAGTAACTTTAAAAAAAAAGAAAAGGTGGTGATCTGTGAAGAAACCAAAGCAACAAGGCTTTTAGACTGCAACATCACTGGCCCAGGTGAGTAAACATGGTCAAATACTTTCTTGGAGAGGTCTGGCAGGTTTTCAGGGGCATACAACTTCACGGTGAGATACACAGCCCATCCCTGTAAGTGTTCAAGGCCACATTGGATGTGACATTGAGCAGCCTGATCTAGAGTGTGTCATCCCTTCCCAGGGCAAGGAGTTGGAACTAGATGGTTTTTAAGATTCCTTCGAACCCAAATCATTCTATGATTCTATGTCCTATGCTTCTATGTCAGAAAGTACTCTGAGTGTGCAAAAATAGAATCACAGAAATAGTTTTGCCTCCTATTGGGACTAAGATGTGGAAGGTGGAGTGGATTAATGGATACACCCCAGATTGTGTCAACTAGGGCTCTGGTTGTACAAGTGCATAGCAGCTGATGGTCCTTGCCTACACAGCTACAGACTCAGTTGCCCAAAGGAGACACAGAAAGCACTGCCTGCATCATTCTTGTTTTGCTTGCTCAGCCTCAGCCCTTCAGCAAGAGGGACAGACTAGACAGACGTATTTAGACTTGTAAGCAGTCTGAATACAGACCTGAAGGACAAAGTAGAACATAAAACTATAGCAAAGGAGGTCAAAAGAGAATAAAAATTGAGAGATTTGTAGCCAGGCAGTGCAAATACCCTAAAGACTTACCTGAACAAACTTCAGCAATGGTTTTCTATATATTCAGTGGACCTAGATAATTGATAAGCAATGTGAAAATCATCAAATTTAATTAAAATTTTACTTAAATTTATTTAGATTCAAAGAAATTATTTTGATTTTGAGTTTTGATTATTCTGAAAGTACAGATTAAGGAAAAACATTAATCTACCATAATATGACATGACTAAAAAATGCTGACATTACTACTGACACCAAACAACCGAGAGAGTAAACAAGGTACCAGAAAGGGATGTAAGGGGAGAGGAGGACAAAAGAAGTGGAAACTGTTATATTTCTTTCTCCTTGGTACAGTTTCTCTTGCCAAGAGTGGATTTAAACTCAATTTACTTCTAGCTATGGGACCTGGCACACTGCCACATACATGTTCCTGCTCACAAGCAGCATCAGCATCCTGGTCACAACCTATTCCAAAAAAAAATGAGGTCCAAAAATATCCTCCTCTCTAAAAAGGTTGTGCGTATGTATGTGTGTGCATGCTTGCATGTGTGATTTATGCAAAAATCCTGTCATATTCTGCTTCATCAAAAGTCTAATTTGCATACATTTTTGGAATACTGTAGAGGCTGATTAACATGACGTATCACAATTCAGAAGGAATGTTGACTGTAGCATTTTAGGAGCCTGGGTTGCAGGAGCACGAGGCAGATAAGCATATGGAGCTCAGTGAATGAAGCAGGAGGCTGCCTATTCTGCTATGATTTATGTTTCTCAACTTGTGAGAACTTGATGGCTTTCTGAGATAAGACATTTTGTTTAGAAATAAACTAGTGCAATGAAAAAAATGTCATTACAGAGCTTTATTCATCTTTAATATGCCCAGCTACATCTTCCTTCACCTTTTACAGATACTGGAATTTCAGTTTTATTAAAGAGAAAACTGGTCAGCACTATAGCTTTATTTTGAAATAGTAAGTTAAAATATTTAATCAAAAACATTTAAAAATTATTTTTTATTACTTGGATTTAGAGAAACCATAGCAACATTTATCTTGCAAAATAAAATTGACCAACATTTTATATTCGATCTTTTAAATTTATGTGATAACTTACCCATGCATCTGAAACTAAATTAATTTTACATTTTCTCATTGTTTATTAAATTCATTTTATTTAATTGGATACTGACATTTCTCCAGAGTCTTAGAATATGAGAGAATCTCGTAATTTCTCACTGTTTTCTGTATCACCAAAACAATGTAAACACCACTCTCCTGCCAAGTCCAAACCTTCAACTAGTGGAAATGTTTGTTAGTAACGTTCCTGAAATGAAATCACCTCATGCATTATTTACCCTGCCATATCTCTGCTTAGTAACTATACAGCAAAAAACACTATTTCACTGCAATGAATTGTTACTCCTCACCCCCAGTAACATTCACAACAGTTAATTATTGGTTTGCAACATGAATAGTCCAGAGCACAGGAGAGAAAGAAGAAAGTAGTCACCAACCCAATGACAAGTTATCAGGCAATGGGAGAAAGAATTTCATGTTATTAGGACTTATGGGGTTGCTTATTGTTTTATAAATAGTTTTATAAGGCAAATATTTAATAACTAGTATATCCAACCATCCTTCCTGAGGATGAGAATTGGTAAATAGGTGTAGCTCCAACAGGACAGAAAAAAAAATTCTTTTGATCAGTTAAAATTTACTCTTCCTTATAGGATCCCTAGGACATAATTCCACGTAAAGTAATTTTTTTCAAGATAGTTTTTAAAAATGACCTTTAGTAAAACAGCTTGTGACATTCTAAGTCTTTTTCCACCTGTACAAGCATTTAGATGCTATCCAAGAAGAGGCTCTTCACCCTCACTCTTACTTTAGGCATTCTTTCACAAATATTTGGGTTCAAAAGCTGGGTGCCTTTTGTAGCATTTCCTGTGATAGTGCTAACACCAACACTTCATTTAGGTATAGATGCACCTTAATGTTAAGCATTGATCCCATCAAAGTAAGCATTATATTTACTTTTAATTCAGTGAAGAAAGATAGCCTTTCTAATGTGGTTCAAGGGAAGATGTATTCAGCCTAAACTGACCTCCATGCCTCTCCATTTTTATGTGATTGACCATTAGGGCTCATTTCTGTTACTTAATGTAGAATCCAGTGTTGAGCTGCAGGATGCACTCTGTGCTCTCGAGTTTCCGCTGAATGAAGGATTTCTATCTCCTGTGGATGATGCATTACGTTGTCCCCACATCTACCTTGCACTGGAACACTAAGCTCCCATTCTAGCCACCAATGAGATGGTCAGTACAATCTTTAGAGTCTGAAACACTAATTACATTACTAGACAGGTGTTTATTTTTAGGACTAGTCACGAAATAAATCTGACTTTTGGCTCCAGGTTATAAGTTATGCTCTCATAAAGGTAGTCCAAATGATCTTTCAGGCTAAGCAGGGAGACATATAATGAAATTAGCTATCAGCTCGGGCAATGATGGCAGTGACAGCAGACGAGCTGTGTCACAATCTAGGACCTGGATATGGATTTTTAATTCCTATTTCGGCAGGTTTTGGATATATCTATCGTGGGAGATACAGTACTGGGTTGGGACTTGTTCATTTACATATGTGTAGAGGTCATAAACCCATTCGCAAAGTATTATAATCTAGACCAAAATTATCAAGTTATGTTCTGGAGACACTTTATATAAATAATATTCCTTTTTAATTTTTCACATTCAATATGCATCAAACAATAACAGATTTTGAAAGTAAAGGGAAGGAATCTTAAGCATAGTGTTGTTTGAGGTTGACTTTCTAACAAGACTTTTGCTAAAGGATAGTATTGTGGCTAGTCTCTGGATGTGATATGAACTTAATACTGCTATCAACTGCTGAAGCTTTTCCTTAGACAATGCAGAAGACTTATTTCTCTACAACTACAAATCTCTGTGACTCTCTCTCACAGAGGCACAGATGGATGACAGCACTTTTGCTATCTGGGGTAGGCAGTAGATGAAGGTTCCTGATAAATTATTGAGCTCATAAGAAGGCATTCTCATTTAAGCCGACAGTTTTCAGGAAAGCACCCAGGAGGTCCCACTGGCCAGCTTATGGGTGCTCACTGTCACCACTGGGTGTCTCACCAACCAGCTTTTTAAAGAAGATGAGGGCAGTGATGATCCTTGCTGTGACTGCAGAATGGAACATATTCAAATACCAATAGCAGCATACAAAACAGGACTGGATCTCCAAATTACAGGAAGAAACAAAACTACCTGACATCCACCCTCAGAAAGGTCGTACAACACCAGCCTGAGGTTTGAAAATTCCCTGTGGAGAATTTCAGCCATTACTGCATCTGCACTACCAAAAATTATTTCTGACTAGAGATAAAACCCAAAAGAGTGAAAACCTGGTCTCCCTCCAACAGGTTAATTCTCTTCCTTTGTTGTAAATCACCTCGGTTTCATGCTTTACCTGAACTGTGAATGCATGTGCAATATTTTTCCTCACAAAGTTCAAATTGATGCTATTAATCATGCAATCAGTTAATTAGCTCTGAAGGGGTTAATGGAGACAAAAGAAAGTTCTCCTGATAGAATACCATGCCTCAAACCATGCATTTTTATGGCATTATCTTGCAAAAAAGCTTCACACCAAAATAACATTAAGGAAAGACAAATTAAACAGGAGAGTAGTAGCCAGGGGACTTTTAAAGTTAAACCACAATATTACTGTAAAAAGGTTTGCCATCTGGATCCTAGTTTGCTACAATACTGAAGCTTCATAGTAT
The DNA here is from genome assembly GCF_003031625.1 of Empidonax traillii. Classification (NCBI taxonomy): domain Eukaryota; kingdom Metazoa; phylum Chordata; class Aves; order Passeriformes; family Tyrannidae; genus Empidonax; species Empidonax traillii. Next base: position 170,950 of record NW_020956137.1, on the reverse strand, counting down.
TTCCTCTCATCTTCATTTTCAGCTATCATCCATGAGAGAGCATGCACACACCTGTGCAGTGTGATATAAAATTCTTTCAGAAATCCCTGCTAAAGTGTGTAAACAGCTAACTGTTTTCTACAACAATTTTGCAGTTCGTATGCCAGCAACCTCTGATAAACTCACATCTATGGAGCAGTAGTAATTGTAGAGGTGTTGGCACTCTAAAAGTACACAAAATCCAGCTCTTGCTTTTTCCAGGCAAAAGGGCGGGTGCTGTGCAGCTTTACCAGTCACTCCAGATCCCAATAACTCCACTAAGCTTTTGTGAGCTGTTTCAAATCCCCCTCTTTAGCTCTGCTAAACACAAGCAACAGATAAAAAGAGACCTCTTTGCATTGAATACCTCAATACACTAGAGGGCTGATCGGCTTGGGAAGCACACTGCTGGGAGTGAGACTGTAACTTAACAAAATGCATCTGAGGCTCTGGATGCTGGCTCTGAGTAGCAAGGCATGATCGACAAATCTGCTTTGAAGAGCCACACGGGTGAGGTGGCCAAGAGGTCAAAGTGAGTTACCTCCTGCACCCTCCAACACAGAGGTGGAGGTCAGGAAGGAGCCTGACACACATTAAAGCAAAGAGGAAACCTTATAAGCCTTAAAGGGAATCAAACAGAGAGGTTTGGTAGGGTGTGTTTCGCTGGATATTTTGGGTTTGTTTGTTGTTTTTTTTAATCTCCTAGGCTTTGATGAGGGGAAAGACAAAAGGTGTTTGCTCTCAGATACCTGTTGTTGTCATCGTACACAGGCAGCTTTTTTTCCTAGTCAGTGAAAAGACAAATTCCCCATTTTGGCTATTTTTCCTGGAATAAAACCAAGATTTAAAGAACAGAGCCAGGTCCTCGGGTCACAGAAATTCAAACAGCAGCAAGGGAAAGTGAGATTTTGCACCAGTTTGCCTGTGTAAACAACTTCTGTTCATGTAAACAACTTCCTACTGATTTCAGGATGGTAGTCTGATTTACTCTCCCTGGAAACAGGATCTGTCCCATTAAATTGTTTTGAGTTTTTTTCTCAAACGTATTTAAATATATTTTATGCGTTTTGTGCAGTTCCTGCATTTCCCCTGTGTGGAGGGGGGTGGATAAGAGAGGACCAACAGAAACTTTCTATCTAAGCACCAGACCAATTCAGCTGTCATTAAAAATGACATATGAAAGGGACAAACAGTTTTTTCCCTGTCCCCCGAGGAGGAGACACTAAGTGACAGCCCAGCTAGGGCTGAGGGTTGCAGCAGCCAGGAGGCACAACTCTCCAGCCGAGCTGACCTTTGCCACCACTGAGCAGCACGGTCCAGTCCAAGTGAGGAGAGTCTGCCAAAGAGGTTCCCCTGGACATTAGGAAGCTAAAATTCACTTTTAGCACACAGGAATAGCTCCACTTGTCACACTTCTGAAAGGCAGTTACTCCACCACTCCTGATGCTTCCCTGGTACTGGGAGGATTTTTAAAGAAATAACCACAGTGAGCCTCAGGAGGATTTCTGAAGTGGTTTTATACAACACAATTCCTGTCTAGTTGTTTTCTTTACTGTGCAGTTACAGAAATCTGCAATATGACCCATTATTTCAATATTTTTTTCATAATACAGAAGTCATTGAGACCTAGAAGCAGCTAGGGTTATTGAAATTTTTTAGATTAATTATCTCTAGACAGACATGCACATGCTGCCTCTGTATTTTCAAGACCATTCTACTTCTACCTGCAGGGGAGGGCCATCTCTGCTGCTCATACAATTTTGATAAACTACTAACAGGGGAATTTTCCTAAGGAAAGATTAGTCAAATCACTTTATATCCTTAAAATACACTGAGCTTGCAGTGGGTTTCTCTGACCTTAGAAACATCCCAAAATAAGTTTTCAGCCAGTTCAGGATATACCAAATTAAAATTTAGGCATCATAATATTAGCAACTTCTTGGATATGCTCAGAATTTGTATAGCATTAGGGAAATAACATCCCATGAAAGAGCAGTATTTGAACTGTACTTCATTTTTACTGCTGATGACCTGTTAGCAAAAGAATCCACAAGTACAAGCAACAGATCAAGTTGGTTACAAGTAAATAAGAGGTACAGTCAGCTATGTACTGCAGTATATGCTTACCTGTATTAGGGATTTTTTGAGGAAACACTTATATCGCTTATCACAATACCTCAACCTTCATAATTCTTTGATATAAGTTCCTATCCCCTTTAAAAAGCCAAAATTATCATAAAAATCTTTGGAGCAAAAATCCAAACACTATGAATATTCATTCTCTTCACAGCTGTTAAATTTATGGAAATGCAATAACAGCAAACTTCTTGTATTTGGCAAAGAGTTTTTACCGGATGAATACATGCCAGTAAAAGAACTTAAATGAAATGAAAAGCCTGGCTCACTCCTATTTTCTAAAGAAGTGTGCTGCAGTCCAGATAATTTTGAAAGTTAGAGAAAGAGTCTTCTTTTCAAATTTCAAAACATTTATGAAAATTCCAGCTGGTAGTGAATACACAGCCCATATTTAATAAACACATGCATTCTAAAGCAGTGTTCCATGTCCACAGTTAAACAGCCAATGATTTTACCCTGATAGAAATAGCAAAATATTTTACCCTGATAGAAATAACAGCAGTCTATTTGCTTGTGATGCAAAATGTAGTCAGAGTTGTCATCTTTGCTGAAAGTTTAATCCAGTCATTTAATTTTACCCCTTAACAGAAAATCAGCAGGGTTAAGGGAGAGTAAAAAAAAAAAAAAAAAAAAAAAGGAAAAAAAGAAGAAAAAAACAAATCCCCACAAAACCAAAAAAAACCTCACCCAAACAAGTTACCTGTCTATCTGTCTATTTATTCCTACTGCTATGATTTGTGATTTGCTAAAGCTCTCCTCCATCAGATCTCCGTGGAAAACTGCATAGACCAGGAATGTCTGCAAGTGAGATGCACAGATAGAAACGTTCAGCATAAGATGTAAGGTAAAGGCTGCAACATACCTTCAGTAGTGTGCTCCTTCCTTTCCAGCCAGCCACTTCTCAAGATTGTGCACTACAGATGTGACTAGGAAAGTAATTTTAAATGGGCTACTAATAAGTAGATTCATGAAACCAGATGTGACAGCAGGGTGTCACTAGGTCCTTTTTAAACTTGCCTCCAGTGCTGTCTCTTAGTTCCTCCAGACAGAATTAGACAGTTGCTCGGATCAGAGCTGAAGAAGCAACGGTGCTTTTTGACTGCAGCTGCTAATGCTCCACTTTCAGGGGAAGCGCAGAAGTATGTGTGTGCCTGCACTAACTGCACACACTCATCAGCCTGCTACAAGCAGGGAGATGTGATATGCATACTGAAAGAGCTGTGCAGGGAGGAGTAGTTCAGAAGCACACCCAAGCCTGTTCTGCTAGTAATTGCACCCTGCTGACCTCCCTGGGCTGGATCACTGCTATAGAATTCACCGATAAGTCTATTAGTCAATAAACAATGGATGTGAAATAGTGCATAAGGGGAGGGGAGAGGAGGGAACAAATGCAGCCTCAAGCCTTCAAACAAAACTTTCAAGATAACTGGTTTAAATTTCTCTGCTCTTAATGTTCCCATGGCAAATGCCATGGTCCATAGGTGAAGGCAATTGGATTTCATCTTAATTAATAATCTGAAAGAGGATTTCTTTAGCCATGATAAAGCACATTTTTTAACAGTACTCCTTAATGAGAACTATTATTATTCCAGGAGTTATAACAGCAGTAACAGCTCCCAGCTGTGAAGATGGCCTCACAGAGCGAGGTGGTGTATTGACTCACTCTAAAAAACAGAGCTTAGAGTCAGACTGTAAGAAATGTAAGAATGTAAGAAATATCAGTATCTTTACTTTCCATGGGAGAACATGAGCTTCAAATGGGGAAAAGGTATGTCCAAGGTCATGCATAGAATTTGAATCCAAATCTCCTGCAACCAATTTTTTGTTAATAAAACCAAACTGCTTCTGTAGACAAAAATCACCAAAACATGCAGCAGCCCAGGCTGCCACTAACAAAACCTTCATTATGAGCATCTTCATGTGTTATCTTCCTATCTTCTTTTTAAATGCAATGTTTTCACATGAGTTTGACCACACAAACTTGATGCCTACCTCTTCTGCAACGTTCCAACATTCTCCTGGGAAAGTGAGCCTTCACATTAACTTGCACACCTTTTCCACAAAGCTGCAGGATTAAAATTGCTTTGGCTGGCCAAGCTCTACTCCCTCAATATCAAAAAATCCACTCCCTTGTCCCACATCTGTGCATTGGCTTCAGAATGGGTTGATGGGGGCAAAAACCTCAAAATGTATAATGAGTGATCAGCACAAGTGTCTAGCAGCCCTGGCATGGCTCTGGAGATTATGTATCTCAGAACTGACTGTTCTTAGCAGACTAAATACTGCTTTATTTGTGAGGTGTGATAAGATGATAGTTCAAGGTGATGCAGCTGCAGGCCATGAACAGTAGGACAAGAAAAAGCTTCAGAGACTCCTCCAGAGCAGCAGCACGTTTATGGGGAATATTTTCTGACTTAGGAAAAGAGTTTCTTTTTTAGTTATTGTTATTTACAGACTACTGGACAGAACAAACAACCTAAAGTCCATTGTGCTTGCAGCCTTTCATTAATGAAGAAACAATACAAAATAAACACACTGCAGTGGTAACAGTGGAAAAGAAAACCAAACCCACACTTAAAATACATCCAAAACCCCTATATCTCTTTTTTATAAATGTATTATTCTTATATATATATTTATATTATCTCAGAAAAATCACTCTATTATCTTACCTCAGATCTACATTGACAATGAGAATTTTCCCTCAGGAAGAAGAATTTGGTCACTGGAAAACATTTTGGAAATCAAGCAGGAGTAGTTCTATGGAGTGTTTTCAGAAATGCTAAGAATGCCTAATTTCAACTGATTAGTCGCAAGGAAACACCTCAGCTCTTACCCTGCATGAGTCCTGGACATTCTGCAAAAGTTTGTTGTGGGGTTTTTTTGTTTGATTTTTTTTTTTTTGTATGTTTGTTGGGTTTTTTATTCCAGAAAAAGAAGGTTTTAAGGAAGCTTCAGACTCACAAACACTTCATCGTACAATGCACCAAGCATGGCAGCCCAACAAGACTAGTCCTGGGAGCAAAATCACTGCTTGTGAGAAACTATCTTTTATGGAGATCTGAACTGCTGACATTAAATATTGTTGTCCTTATGTAAGGATTGGAATTTACTAAAGATTCTAGACATGTAAATAAGTTTTGGAAAGAGAGAAATTAACAATTCCATTGGTGAGGAAAGACCTTTGCAAAAGCATTTTGGACACCTGGGTATTATGCAAGGAACTATCATAAAGAATGAGAATATTGTGGGTGAAATAAATGATGCTTAAAACTTCTTTGGCATATTCTACATGGATAGGAGTATGTCTACACAGAGCATAGTGATAAGATATAGAATCATACAATCTTAATTATTGGAGGGGACCTTAAGGATCATCTAGTCCTACTCCCCCTTCAGTGGGCAGGACTTCCCACCAGATCAGGTTTATCCAACCTTATCCAACCTGACCTTAAACACTGCCAGTTATTGGGCATCCACAACCTCCCTGGGCAACCTGTGCCGATGCCTCACCACCCTCACAGTAGAGAATTTTTTCCTAAAATATAACCTACAACTCCCCTCTTTTAATTTGTAACCCTTACTCCTGGTCCTATCACCACAGTTCTTGACAAGGGTTGCTCTCCGGCTCCCCTGTAGGTCCCCTTCACATACTGGAAGGTTGCTATGAGGTCTCCATGAAACCTTCTCTTCAATGTCTCTGTCCTCTTACCTGCCCAGAAATCACATGAAGAGTGAAGTCCTGTCCTCCCTCTGAGCTGATTGGCATCTCCACTAAAATCCATTCTCAATTAGTGTTGCTAGTCCTACCTGAACAGGACTTAAATTGATGTGAATATTTCAGCATGGCACCATGCTCAGGGCAGTTAATGCTGCCTCAGTAGTGGTTAATGCTCCCTCACCTGGGCTCAATGCCAGACTAATCAGATCATGAATCTTGGTTGTTTTGTTTGCAGTTATAGCCTTATTTTTACAGCCAAACAGAAAAAAAAAATATGAGAAACAAAAAGTCAGAGAATGGGTTTTAGTGCATGCTAACTTGGTTTCAGAAAGGATTCTAGGAGTTCTGGGATTGTTGCCAGTTCTCTAAGAATTTCACAATACTTACAAGTTATATTAAGCAGTATACAAACTAGTAGGGATTTGGAGAAAAAAAAAAAAGAACAAAAAAAAATCTAAACTTTAATTGAATCAAAAAAAATCTAAACTTTCATTGAATCAGTATCTCTATTAGAATGAGCAAGCCTATAGAATTTTTTTTTTTTTTTCAGCAAGATAGCCACATTTTATGGAAAGAAACAAATATCCTTCTAGTCTAGAGCAAAACCAAGGATGATGCATATTTTTCTGTGGTAAGGAAAGCTCAAACCAGTGACAACAGTAACTCCCTACAATCTTTCTTCACGAGACATTGCATTTTTTCCTTCAAATATATTATCTGAATAAGTAGAAGATATAACATTTGTCCTGTTAATTTTTAGAGGAAAAAATAAACACATCTAAAGGCCAAATAATTTGATTCAGGTTCTTTTCAAAACTCATTTCATTTGAGTGCTTAATTTTAGGCAACATGATTGAAACATGATTTTAAAGAATCAGCATCTGCCCTGAAAATCAAACTCTTTGAAAACGGTGTAAACAGGACACCCAAAACCACCACCAATGTTAAAAATTTTAACTTTTATACTTGTTTCAAAATATTTTAGAAGATAAACACCATTCTATATTAAATCAATAAGATTTACGATAGAATAGTCTTTATCTTCTCAAATATTCCCAAACTGCCTTAATAAGGTCTGGAATTTACATAGGAAACAAAACAACAAGGTATCTGCACTCCTGATTTTTCATTAACTTTAAACCAACCCAATCCTCAAAGTAATATGTTAGGAAATAGACTAGAGCCTACAATAATTTAATAACTAAAGAGAACTGCTTTAAAGGTGGTTGGTACTATCAAGTGAATCAGAGAATATTCTGAGTTGGAAGGAACCCACAAGAAGCATCAAGTCCAACTCTGAAGTGAATGGCCCATACAGGGACCAAAACCATTACCTTGGCATTTATTCGCACCATGCTCTAACCAGATGAGCTAATCTTAGGGTTACTGTTTAATGCCAACCTATATATAAATTAGTTTACAGTTAGAACCTAAGAAAAGACTAGAAATGGTTGTTTAATAGTCATTCAGGGCTTGTTTTGGAAGATTCAAGAATAAGGTAGACTTGGAAGATTGTATAGCAGCAAAACATTTTTTAAAGGCTGAAGAAGGAATAAGACAAACCTTTGAAGTGGTAGATTAACTGGAAGTAGGGCTCATATAAAATTATTGCAAGATTCATAAAACCCCTAATCTATTGTTTCCAAAAATTCAGAAACTAATATAAAATTGTGGGTGAAAGGCAGTAGTGACCGTTTCTATTCCTAAGGAATTCATTATGTCTGCACATAGCTTTCATGCCTTTCATGTGCTCAGAGCCCCGAGGCCACATAAAGACAGAGAGAAGTCACCAGACACAGCCCACACCCATAGCCTTGCAGTTACCAAGGGGCCAGTGTATTCCCAGGGAACAGGCTATCTAGAAAATAGCATTCAGGAAAGAAATTGTAAAAAAAAGTTTGAAGAAGAAATTAGGAACTGTCTTTCAACTCCAGTGAAAATCGCAGACATAATATTTACTTAGTATCTAGCACTGAAACCACACATCTTCAAAAAAAAAAAAAAAATTAAAACCCTCAAGCTAGGAATTTCTTCTCTTTCAACATAAATGAACACATGCCTAAACAATCAAATTTTAGAATACTCATCAAATATAAAACACATAAAGGATCTCTGACACCTTCCCTAGATCACAGATGATTGTTTTCTGCAAAGATACAATGGTTTCCAAACAAGTGCAGTACAGACCCCAAGAGCAGCAGCAGTCACTTTAGGTGTGAAAGCACCTGGAAATTACATTTCCCTTAATAGTGATGGAAAAACTGTTCTATATAGTACATCTACTTCATCTGTTTGTGTGTCTAGATGTGTATATGTGTAATATGAATTATCCATTACAAATACTCTGGCAGTTCAGAGATGAGTATATATAAATGTACATAGATATATGTGCCTGTGTATTATATTTATGTAATCTGTATATAATGCTTCACATATGTATGTGTTTGTTTATGTATGTATTGCATATAAATAACTCATGAGTGCACGTATTCAAATAAACTCATCTACTGACATTTTTGGTATCCATTAACTTGTCTGACAGCAATGTGGAGAAATTATTGCCTGAAAATAGATAGTATTTAGAGTCTTAAACCCCATATCTTGATACTATATTGCTGTTAGCATTCCACATTTCACATTCTGAAGATATTGACTTTTTTCTCCTCATGGTTTCAGAGCGAGGGTATATGAATGTCATTCAAGCAAGGCTGTGTATTTAACCAAGAAGACACATTTTTCTCTTTAATGCTGAACATTAATAATTTACCATTTAACATATTAGAACAGCATCAAATTCCACTTATATTTTTACAAGATTTGTATGTGACAGCTAGTCTTTCAGATTCTTTTTGTGAGCAAAGTTCTTTGAAAGCATTCTATATATAGGAAACTGTGCTTTCTTAAGTCATTAATGATAAGTAATTTTTACACTATATTTGAGTTTTCAGTAACATTTGTATTTATGAAAATTAGTGCCTGACAAAGACCTGTGAATTGGAATTCACACCAAAAGTCAAACATTAAAAGAAAAGTAAAAAGATGTGGAGAGAATGTGATGTGACTGCTTGATTACTTTGTAATTTTTTCTCTATGTTTTTGATCTATTCTGCAGTCTCCATTTTAAAGTCAAGATAAAAGTCAATTCAGACTGAAGTCAGAAAGACAAAAAGGCAGTAATTCAGAGAACTGATTCTGCATAACCAGCTTCACAGAGGTATAATTCTTTGGTTTTCCCATAAGACACTGTCTTCTCCAAGAAGAACTAGTGAAAGCTCAGAGCCAATTGATCACTAGTGAAGGTGGGTCATAGTCTTAAAGCAGCTGTACATTTACAAATTTCTTCCATTTCTGCTTTAAGGTGATGTCTCTGAAATAACAATTGCAAGAAATCTAGTTTTCCCCATTTGCTCTAGATAACATGTGCCTCAGCATATGTTTTCCTTAGTAAGACAGCCATTAGAGGCATTAATGTCGGACATGAAGAGGATGCTAGGTTATACCTTCCCTATAACAGCAACATGCACATTAGAACCTGTTACTGTGCTTTTGAGAAGAAAACTGGACTGCTTTGCTATCGAAGTAACACCGAACAGGGCTGTGAAATTCTATGTGTTTAATGAAAAACTCATAGATAGGTAGGATATGAAGGGTTTTGGTGCATGTGCAAACTTTTAAAAAAGCCTTTTAAAAAACATAATTGATTTGAGATTAGAGATCCCACTGACTTGAAAGATGTGTTCATAAGTCATGAGGGCTCTGTAATATGCACGTCTTATGTACCCATGCTTAAACTAATTACTAAATGGAGGTTAAATTTGAACCCGGACCAAAGTACTTGATCTTTCAAAATTTTTTCTTCTATGTGAATCATGTAAATAATAAATTTCAAAGCATTTTTCTCAAATACCTTTGGGAGAAGGAAAACATAAGTAAACACTTACCTCCTTATCCATAAGAGTCAGAAAATGCTACTGTCTCTAGACACACTAATTCAGATAAAAGCAAGGGGAATTTAGTGAAGGATGGCCCTTACTGCCAATTCTAACTTTTCACTGGAAGTGTACATGCGTGTTTGGAGTGGGCAGGTTCTCCTGACCCAATATAAATTTCTAAAAGTTGGATGAGATCACAAGCCTAGGCTTTGAGTAATTCAATATGCCACAGGGCTAAAATCACTTGATCTGTGTCTGCCTTGAACTATAAATAAAAGGTTGACTGAACTTATTCTATAACTTTATTTCTCGGTAGTGCTCCATATTCTTTAATGTAATGAACATTTTCATGCCCATTAGAACAAAAAGTCATTTCATATTCAAAATCATTTATGTACCCAAACAGCACAAATACACCCAGAACCAAGGGACACCTGGAGTGTGCTATTTTATTGCTGGGCATTTTAGATCCTGGTTCAGCAAAATCTTTTTTATGCACTTTCTTTCCTTTAAATGAGAGAATATTCCCATTGCCTTCAATGGATGAGAGGAGTATCAATAGGAAGCATAACTGAGCTGGTGTAAATACTGTTAGGTGAGAGGAAAGAGGCAGCCATAACATAGTTAGTGAGGTACAAATTGGCTAATGTGGTGAGAAACACAGCTAAATACAGAGGAAGGGCAGGAGACTTCAATAACTGGAACAAATGTGAGTGCTGAGCTCGAGGAACATATAAGAGGGAAAAAATGGACTCAAACTACTTTTGATGTAGTCAATCATTACACTTGGAGAGTCAAAGGAAACAGAAAAGCCTGAGTGCTGCAGACTAGTGCAAAAACTCCCAGGCTGGACCTTGCTGATGACTCCTTTGTTAAAGCCCAGAGAAAAACAACCACATGGTTCTTCCAAAAAGCAGACCAAAAAAGCCAAAGATAGTTTTCTTGTTACCTAAAGATAAGATTTGTATATGAACTGTTTGATGCTTCTAACTAGCTAATGCCCTTTTGTTGGGTCATTGATATCAATAATTGCTATTATAAAGATGCCAGAGCCAGTCCAGTCCCTGCTGTTTAAACAAGATGCTTAGCTGCCCTGGTTGGGCTTTAGCCTCTCCTATATCTGGAAACTGGGCAGACAGTGCTACCATGCAGAGCATAAAGCCATTTCTCATGAGCCTATGGCACACAGCCCAGCAGGTGAGAGACAGGCTTAGGGTGACATTTTCAGAGGTGTCTCATGGTGGGGCTTTTAGTCCCTATCATTGCAGATGTTTCTTCCTTTCTTTTGATTTTGGAATAAAAGTTCAAAGCCCAGACTTCGAAAAAAAAAAAAAATAGATAAGTGCTTGTGCTTTTTTTTCCTCTTTTTTTCCCCCCCTGAGAGATTGTTAAAAACATTTGGACTCAATGATCCTAGAGGTCTTTTCCAATCTTTATCATTTTATGATTTTAAGACTGTGTATTATCTCCAGAGAACAAACATGGATACTTCACTGGTCTGAGACACTTCAAACAGAGCTGGTAAGGCATGACCAGGAGTGTTCCCTTAGTCCCAGGGCAAGGGCTGGATGAATGGGTAGGTACTGCCAATCTCTAGTTCCTGTAAATTTATTTGAAAAATAACTCTGTTCACAGAGATTTATGTCCTGTTGCTAAGCAGCAAATCTGTGCTTTTCTGGTTTGCTCCTTTCTTAGGAAGGACCAGAGTGATGCTTTGTTTGCCATCAAGGAACTCCAGAGATCAATTAGCTTTCTTGGCCACCCTAGATATAGCTTTGCAGTGCTCAAAGTTACAAGCATATCCATGAAATCAGATACTTGTTCCTATTTGTTTCTACTTGGCAAACAGAGCTCAGCAGAAAGGAAGGAAAAGCAAGTTAGAGAAGTGTTGACAGGGGAGTGTTGTTATTCTTAAGGATGTCACATATCTCTCCCTCAGACTATCTTTTCTCCCCCATGAGCTGTAAAAGGAGGTTGTTAAAAGCTTCTTCTACATTGGAAGAGGTCTGCTGATGGACACGCTATGTAGTAGGAGCATAGGGAGTGTTATGTTGAAAATTTCTTTCTGGTAAGGAGGTAGAAGGAGCAGCCAAGATCCTACCTCATCTCCACAGCAAGCAGAGGATAAATGCCAACTCTGCCAAACAGAATCCATCATCGGACTCTCATGTTTCAGGTCCGTATCATTGCATCTCAGATCAAGACTGCTTCTTCAAAGTAAAAGCTTTAATACTTTTACCCAATAATTACATAGAAAATGGACAGGGTTTTGTCATATTTTCTGGAGGCATTTCCAAAACAACATTCTTATGGTTTCTATTTTATGCATGACTTTTTCTGAGAAATATTATAAAGAAACCCAAATATACCCCAAAAAGTAAATATTTGTAACTCACTCCAAATTCATCAGGATTCATTCTTTGAAAAGCACTTCATGAAATTGCCCACCAAAAGGTTTTTAAAGGTCTTTTACTAGCAATAAAAAGCACCAAGAGCTTCCTGTATTTGTCTGAGAAAGGAAAAAGAGAAAGAAATATGTAAATAAGGTAGGTTGCAGAAGAAAGAAAATAATCCCATAAATTTCCAAATATTTCCAGCCTGGTCTGAAGCTCTCAAAAAAGCTCTTGGGTCAGTGATCACGAATAGCAACATTTGCATTCATAAAAACCGGCACAGAGAATAAGAAGGAGAATTTTTTTTTCCCCCATAAGAGTAGAAACTAATGAAGTCTGGTTTTCCACAACTTGGGTCTAGTGACCAATTGCTAGACCTGACTGGATGATATTTTCCAGAGCTGGTCATTTACAGAGGTTCACTTTCACTTTGACATCTGCTGTTTGATAATATATGAACTGATGCTGAAGTCTTTTGCTCATATAGGTATGTACTGGGAACATCTGTAAAATTTATGTTCCTTATTCAGCTCATCTTTACTCATCTTTACTCATCTTTACAAAACTTGTAATGTCTTCATTACCTTTGATCTCTTCTAAATCACTATCAAATCTGGCCAAAAATTGGTCAATGTATTTGCAGCTCACAAAAAACATAGATATCTGTACATACACATAAATATACTATATACAGAGTAAGAAAATCTTAAGGGGCATTAGAGAAGGAAATGGAAGTGACAAAGGCTGTATGTCCCCATTTATACATTAAATAGAGGATATTTGGGTCTGAGATTGAGCTCATGAGAGGTTGAGGATTCATCAGGCTATTCAGGATGTAGAAGTAACTAACTTCATAAATAGTGGTTTAAATAATTATATGATTCTATTCTCCTATGATTCTAGGTTTGTATGTTTCTATGATTCTATGATTCCATGTTTATATGGGTCTGTGGTTCTATAATTCTATGTTTCTGTGATTCGTATTCAACGTGGTAAAACACAGCAATCCAAAGCAGCAGTTTCTACCAAACAAGTCATGGCCCTGACCCATATATGCAGTCTGGGAGTCCATAATGTTGATAAATTATTAAAATATTTCAAGCAGACACAGAAATTTCATATTAGCTACCTGGATATGGTGTGACCAAGAGGCACAGACACAGTTCACATTTGTCTTAAAAAAGTTTAAAGTTTATTTTAATTTTTCTTCTAGAAGAGAGCCTATAAATAACAAAAATCCCACATTATACTTGAGCCAATGGGATCTCACCATTCAGAGTGGTCAGAGCTGGGAAAACTCTATAGCCATTCACCTCTAGGATTTGATTCTGGGTCACTACTAGTTACTGTTTCTCTCTGAGCCTAAAGCACTGGAGGGAAGGGCAAAACAGGCATCTTCACAGACAGAAGTATAAATCCAAGAAGTGGCATTTGCCTTGGTGGACTAAAAGCGTGGAGAGGAGTGTGAAGCAATGTTGTTTGGGAAGACAGAAGCCTTTCTAGGGCCTGGGAGAGATATAATAATAACAACATGGGACAAGAAGGAGATATGTTACATTCAGATTACAAGAAATTACAATTTTGACTGCTTTACGCTCTACAGGATGCACAGTGAGTGTTATACACCATTGTATCTTGCCTATCTGCACCACGTGTTTAGGGCTGAGGATTCTTCCTCTGGATAATCATTAGATCAGGCTGCCCATGAAAGTAGAGTGAAACCTATCATGGTGGTGGAGTCACCATCCATAGAAGGGTTCAAAAAAGGAGCTATGTTGCACTTCATTATGTGATTTAGTGGGTACGGTGGTATTTGATTAAAAGTTAGACTTGAATCTTCATGATTTTATGAGTCTACGAGTCTTTCATGCTTGTCTGCCTATGCAGATGGACTAGTTACTATAAAAGACCTTGCAAATATGGTTTATCAAAAGGGTTTTAAAAGTCATGAAAAATATTTGTATATATCATGTGTTGTAACACCATTTCCTTCTTTGGCATGTTTGTGCTTGGTCAGGGGTTCAATCTCTGTCTTCACATGGGAGACTAACTTGATGTTATTACTACACAGATGCCTAAAAATCTTGACCATGGTGTACAGGTTCTGCAGGGGGATATTCATATAACTTTTTTATACTTATTCAAGGTGCTTAGAAGCTCTCAAATCTCTGTAATTTCTCTCTATAACCAACAGAAATAAATAGATTCCCTTAGAGGATGATTCATAGAATCATGGAAATATCAGCATTGAAAGGGACCTTCAAGATCATCCAGTCTAACTGTCCACCAAGCATGCCAGATACAGACACCTCTTGAACACCTCCAGGGATGGTGATTCTACCACCTCCCTGAGCTACCTATTCCAATGCCTGCCCACCCTAACAGTAAAAAAAGGGGTTTTAATATCTAATCTGAATCTCCCCTATCTCAGCTTAAGGCCATTTCCTCTTGTCCTCTCACCACAGGCATGGCAAAAGAGACCAGTCCCTACTTCACTACAACATCTTTTCAGGTAGTTGTAAGGAGCAATGAGGTCCCCTCAAGCCTCCTCTTCTCTAGACTAAACAAACCCATCTCCCTCTCTGGACATTCTCCAGCAGCTCAATGTTCTTTGCCATAGAAGATCAGATTGGGCAGGCAGGAAGTTCCTTTCATAAATCTGTGTTGGCTGGGCCTGATCCCCTGGTTGTCCTGCATGTTTTTACTCTCTGGTAAGTTATATTTCCAGAAGACATCTGGCAGGTTGAAGCTGCCTATTACTACAAGGGTCAGCAACCATGTGACTTCCATCAGCCACCTGTAGAATGCCTCATGGGCCTGTTTGTCCTTGTTGGGTGGTCTATAACAAACTCCCACCATGTTGTCTGCCCTATTATCTTCCCCCTTCCAAAGTCTCATACCTATTCTATAGGGGGACTTAGGGAGGGAAGGTAGGCTGGGAGGGGATTTGCATGACACCTCAAGCAGGGACTTGCCTCCGTTCCCTCTCATCCCCTAAGTCCCATCCTGCCTGGTGTGGGGAGGGGAGAGAATCCCCCACTTCCTGAGGTGCATATGGCTAGTACATTTGCCTCAGGGCAGGTGGAGAATGGCTCCATCTGTGAGTCTCTTCCTCAGATGCCCTAATGTTCCTTAATCTTTCCACCTCCCCTTTGAGTTGTACCACCAAGCACAGCAGCTCATCAGCCTGCTTGCCTTAACACAGGTGTTATCTCTGTTACTCTCTGGTGCCTGTACCAGGCTCCGGCACTCCCTGCAGCCCTGATACCTGGACCCCTGTATGTTTCCACAGCAGCTCCGTTTGCTTTGCCACATCCTTTCTGACACGTGCAGAGGACTTGGCACCTTGCTGAGTGCAAACCATTCCTGAACTCTCCTCTGGAGCTGATAGGAGGGAGACTGCACCTTCCTGCTCACCCTGCTTGTGCAAACTGCCATGTGACCTGCTGCACCTGCTGTGACTGATGCACCTGAGTAGAGGAACATCCCTCTACAGCCTGATCTAAAATTCACTCTGGATTTACTTCAGTCACTGCTGTTGCCACTGCTGCTGCTGCTGCCACCTCACTGACTAACCAACCATTCAGAGCGAATAACCCACACATTCGTCAGGACCTTAGCTGAAGTGCTTTGAATTCCTCCCTGGGAGAAAAGAAGCTTCTGGAAAATTTTGAGTCCTCTCAGAAGAGATGAGGAAAGACTCAAAATGCCAATGCCTGGCTGAGAGGTTTGGATGAAAAAAAGCCACATAAAAGAAAAGAACAAAAAGCTCCCAAAAAACAGCCCCCCAAAACACCTTCCACAAGCACGTAATTTCAATTACAAGTCATACCATTTCTTCTCAACCTCCTAAATGTTTTCACTCCAAACAAACGCATTCAGTTCCAAATTATATAATTGAAGTGTCTTGCAGGAGCCATAGTTCAGGCAGTTCAGATACCTAATTTCATTTTTAGGATGAACTCCTTGACATAATGCATCACAGGTCTCAGTTTTGGTAAGAGTAGGTAATGCATCAAATATGAGCTGAACATCTATCATGTCTTACGGAAGATGAAGTCCTGGAGATCTTCCTTGATGCTTGTTGTAGTTTTACCCCAGCTGGCAACCAAGCCCCACGCATCTGCTCAATACCCCCCTCACCAGCAGGATCAGGGAGAGAATCAGAAGAGTAAGAACCAGAAAACTCATGGATTTAGATAAAGACAGTTTAATAAGGAAAGCAAAAGTTGCACACACAAGCAAAGAAAATCAAAAATTAATTCACTGCTTCCCACAGACAGGCAGGTGTTCAGCTATCTCCAAGAGAGCAGAGCCCCACCACATGTAGCAGTTACTTGGGAAGACAAATGCCATCACTCCAAACTTCCCATGCACCCTTAACTTCCTTGCCAGTGTTGCAGTACAAAAAGCAGAAAAGACCTTGTCTTCTGTGTAAGCACTGCTCAGCAATAACAAATACATCTCTCTATTATCAACTACGTGTTCGGCACAAATCCAAAACACAGATGCATATCAACCACTGTGAAGTTAACTACCCCAGCAAAAACCAGCACACTGTTTAATAGAAAGAGACCAGAAGTCACAGTAGCTAAAGTTTCTATGACAGATAGAGGTGGATTCATTTAACCTAATTTGAGAGATCTACAGTGTAGATGGCCACATTTGAACTAGTCATCTAAACTCTTTTTAAAGATAAAGGGACAGAAACAAGTTCTTTTAGAGTGAGATTCAATTAATTATAGGCATCTACAACCAGTCAGGTGATTCCTCTATTTTTTATTGTTTGTAAGGAAAAGCAAGAGTGGACTAAGTGGCTACACTAAATGGCTATATCCTTAATGGTAAGAATATAATTGTGTGAAGTAAGTCTCATTCATTGGGACAACGTTGAGAGAGAAATACTTTCTTTTCCTTTTCAAAATTGTTCTGTCTGGGAGTAATTTTGTAAAGGAAAAGCAGAAACTTTCTCTGCAAATAACATTCTTTTCAGTAAGAAGTACATCAACTTTTCCGTGCGAAAGAGTTTTCACAAAATTTCCAACCAATCCTAAAGATGTCATGACACCCCACCCTCTCTGCCTCTGTACTGCTTTTTTCCAAACATCGATTTTGCATTAAAGCACTAAACAAATCCTGAAAGAATCACTAAACAAATCTGAAGTTAGACTTTTCTTTATTAATATATAAATCAATAAGCATAAAGGAACACATTCAATAAGAACAGGAAAAGCCATCATAAAGCAGATATCTTAATTACAACCTCAATTAAAATGATTCTTCAGCTCTGGATGACCTCTTGCACATGAATCACTAGATAAATTCTATCCTTCTGTAACTCTGAAAGAGCAAAAACTCTTAAAATTACCAGTAATGAGACTGATATTTTCAATAATCTCTCTGACATACTACCTAGAAGGTAAGGCCACAGAACTGGAAGGGACATCCCAGCCATTAAGTTCAGCATCTTGATATTACCGTAAACAGTCTATATAAACCTTTCATTAAACTACTAAAATGTGTCATAAAATTAGCTAGGCTTTGCCAAGATTAGAAAGCTTTTCAGGCTCTAACTTCTATGTTTCACATTAGGCTAAGTCTATTTATTTTTGTTTCAGACCAGTATTGAAACCTCAATCCTAAATGATTTTACCTTCCTTTGTTCTTATTCCTCTGATATTTTAAAATGATTTTCCCAACCTGTCAATACAGTTGTTATCAAATATCTATGTGGTTCTTCTGTGCTATTATTTTTATCACCATAGAGACTTGTAAGAACCTCTCTGCAGGGTTTGTTTTCTTTCCATGATGTTTGTTAGCATCCTTATATTGTTTTTTCAGTCACACATAAAGCTAGTCTAGGCAAGCATTGGACTACTTTATATTCTTTCTTTCATTAATCTTTACAAGGAGATGTCTTTGAACATGTTGATCTAGCTGCTGCAAGAAACATTTTTTTATAGAATACTCACAGAGAATAAACGAAGAGACTGTGGTGGCTACAGATATTGTAGCACAGTATTAACCCTGCAGGTTTAGAACACCACACAACCAGCTGTGAAGGCGTCTTCCTCTTCCCAAGCTCAAAAATATTCAGTGCACCTGCAGAGGACCAGGTTAAAAGTAGTATACTTTTGATTTGTGCCCTTAGACTTTATTTCAACTTCTGTAATGAACTGTATGCATGCGTGTAGGAGATAAGTTAAGCTTCAGAATACAAATTTGTATTATTTATGCATTTATATGCAGGAGTATCTCAGAACCCCGGTGTTTTAGGAACTACATGAACTAAGAAAAATAAAAAGACAGAAAAAAGAAAAAGAACTGAGACAAAAATGTTTCTATATATGTAAGTATGGTAATCACAAGGAAATGGTAAGGGAGATTCAAGCAGGATGACAGTCTGTGGGCTCTCTTCATTTGTTCTTAAACAGATTTTAAGTTTGATGTAGACATAATTAAAAAAAATACTGAAGGAGCATAATAAAATTGATTTCATGAGTACAATGAGGCACACTCCCCAGGGAAGTGGTCACAGCACCAAACCTGTAGGGGTTCAAGAAGCAAATGGAAAATTATCTCAAGCACATGATGTGTTTCTTGGGGTTGTCCTCTGCAGGGGTAAGAGTTGGACTCGATCCTTGTTGGTCCCTTCTAACTCAGGATATTCTATGATTCTTTCATACAGGAGAAAGAACACGAGCATTTTTTAGGAACCAGGGTCGCTTTTCTCTTCCCCAGGTTTGTAGGTTCAAGGACTGGAACCTTGGTTCAATTAAATCCCTTCATTATGCTCACTGTTACATGAAAATCACACACAGATTCATGTAGTGTAGTACATGCAAATATTTAAGTCTTTGAACTGAAAATGCCACTGTACACATTGTACTCCACTATCATTTATTATGATTATGTCTAACGCTTAGCACACAGTGTTACCTGTATCATTACATGGTCTTCTTAACAGATCAACTTTTTATCTTGCTTCTTGACTCTTATCATTGTTCCTGTGATAAAAATCTCTTTTGATTCCATTTAACACTTTACCATCTGCACACAAGGAAATACCTTGGAACTGGCCTGCCTGTGACTTCACACTATCCACTAATTAAACCATGTTTTAAACAGAAATTCTTAATTACCCTTAATTTTATGACTATAAAGTGGTTTTGTCTGCACTCATTTCCCCAATGACTTCTTAAAGGATGGATGTACAAATGAAAATTGAGTGTACAAATGAGATCGCACAGTTCCATATTTATTCCTCTGCAATGATTCCAGATCAGATTTACACTCATTTGCAAGAATTGTCATTATTTGTTAGTTGTTAGTTGGGCAGATTTTTATCTGGAATCCAGAACTCTAGCTGCATCCTTTGAATCTGCATCTCTAGTACAGAAATGCAGGAAGCAAGAAAAACAAAACAAAACAAAAACCAGAACAAAACCTAAAACAATCTTCAAAAGGGATTGCAATGAAAAAAAACCCCTTTGTTCCAGTTTTTCTGTTAACATACAAGTTTTAAACAAAAATATTCTGGATTTGAGCAGCAACCCACTGAGACTTCTCTTGTTCTATTCAAGACTGAAAAATCTAAAACAAAAGGCTGAAAGTTACACCTAAAAACGTTGTCATAATTTCTTTTTTTAATCACATTTATCAGTTACCATATTTCTCACAAATACCTCCATTTACTTACAAGATTTAGAGTTTAATCCACAGAATGAGGGTAACTTAATATTGTATTAATAGGCTCCTTGACAGATGATTTGATCAGGGCAGAATATTACTAAAGCAGCTTTAACATTACAGACAAGAGAAAATTATAAAAGGAATAGTACATTGAGTATGTTCATGGTGAAGAGGAAAATTTGCATACTTGGGCTATCTTCTCAACTCTGTGATTTTAAATAAATAATCTCCATTCTATTCTCACCCTTTTTCCCTTTTTCTGCTCTGCCTTCATCTTGTATTTTGGACTGTGAGCTCTTTCATGTGAGTAGTTTCATAAAATCATCATATAACCATGAAATGGTTTGCGTTGGGAAAGACCTTAAAGATCATCTAGTCCCCCAGGCCCTGCCACAAGCAGAGACACCTTCAATCCCACCAGGTTGCTCAAAGCCCAGTCCAACCTGATCAAGGATGGGGCATCCACAACTTCTCTGGACAACCTGTGCCAGTGCCTCACCATCTTCACAGTAAAAAATTTTTTCTTTATATATAATTTAAATCTACTCTCTTTCCGTTTCTTTTCTCTTGTTTACATTTTATCATAATGAGTTACAATTCATTATTCAAGTTTGGTGTATTATCATTAATCATTATCACGTATCATTATTCAAGTAACTGGTGTATGGTAAACATTTATTATTTTCTGTTTCCATTTCTTTATAAAACTGCATTTTAAGCGGCTGTAAAGAAAAAGAATTGGTAAGAATGTTTAAACCACTCTATAATTGATTATATTTTCCATCTATACTCTTCTGGCTCATTTGTCCATGTAAGAACTCTCAATATATCTAAAAGTTTCTTGCCATCTATTGCCAGCACACTACACGATCACTGTATTTGCAAATCATACCCCAAATTTTTCAGGAGCCTCAGTTTTCTTAAGTGATGTGTTGAGGTCCTCTTGATGAGAGTATCAGAGATACTATCCTTAAAAGTCGTTATTCAATCTTCCCACCTCTTCTTTGTATAGAAGCCTTTTCTGATGCCAGTGGATGAGAAGTGCATTCCCCTCTCCTGACCTTTATTTCGTTCTGAGTACACTGGCTCTTATATTCCAGTTATTTCTTCTTTTCATTCCAGCCACCAGTGGTAAAATACTGAAATTCACCCTCTCTACATTATATGCAACATGATATGAAAGATACAGTAAATACCAGCAGTATGATTGCTGTGGCTCAGCTTCCTTCTTTCAGTCCCAAAGGTCCTGCATTTGAAACTCTAGGAGTGGTAATATAAAATCTTCAAGTAATAAATTTGAAAATCTTCAAGTAATGAATTTGATCAAGTAAGACTCAAGTATAGGAAAGAAATAATGTTCTTAACATTTCTGACTTGGATTCAGTTTCTTGCCATGTCCAAAATGTCATTTGTGAAACTGTGAGACTCATGGAGAAGGTATCAGGACAGACTGTTTTCTGGTTAAATAAGTAGTCATTGAATCATAAAAGCATAAAATATCCCAGTTTGGAAGGGACCAGAAAGATCATCTGATCCAAACTTCCATGGTAAAAGGAGCAAAGATGACATCATCTATCACTCTTTCCAACCACACCTTGAAATCCTCCAGTTATGGGAACTTCATCACATCCCTGTAAAGGTTATTCCAGTGAAAGACTGTTTTTACTGTAAAGATGTCCTTCTTATGTGGATGTGCACCTTTTCCTGGTGCATCTTGTACTTTTTGCCTCTTGTCTTCTCCATGTGGCTCGTTGTGGAAAGATTCCCTACTCTGTAGCTGCACTTTTCATACTGGAATACTGTCATGAGGTCCCCCTGAGCCTTCTCTTCTCAAGAGAGACAGGACCTATCTCCTTCAGTTTTTCATCATAGGCATTCATTCTGTATCTTCTCTGTACCAGGCAGTCTGGGACTAAATACATTCCTAATTACAAAGTGCTTGAAAACTACTCTGGAAAGCATGAGATGAAAGACTTCACTTGAACTCTGGTCCTAGCTGCTCTGTATGGCAAGACACTTGTACCATGCAACAGCCTTGTACTTTACTTATATTGAAGTAAATTTTATACCTCCACCTTAATCTTCCTCCATTCTGGTGTACTCTTCAGGGTTATCAGTTATTGATTATGGATTAGCAGTTGGAGGTCAGAAGCCTTATTAGGGGGAGCATGAGCTTTAATAGCTGCCTCGGTTGATGTTCTGAGTAGTCAGGGAGGAGGAAGGTGTTTAAGGGTTACTCATCCCAATGTCACATTGCTGTAGGTGGGAGCATAAAATATGTGCATTGATACAGCCTTGTATCTGTACATTTAATGGGTCACAGCTGGGGGAAAAAAAAAAAAAAGAAAAGAAAAAAAAGAAAGTAAGTTCAAAACCAGTGGGAACTATACAGATGCCAGAAAAATTCTTCCCTCATGCTGTTCATGGAGAGGAGGTGATGTGAAATGCATGTAACACAGATCATAGCATATGTCACTGGCAGAATTAACACTGAACTGCTCACCATAAAGATATGGATCATTGGCAGCACACTCAAAGAATACTAGTGGCTTTATTGATGTCATTGTTCCCCTCCTCCTATTTCCCCAGTGTCTAAACTCAGGAATATCTCATTAAAACAAGTCTTTTCAGGGAACACTAGGGAGTATGGGACTACAAAAAATTGCTAGTACAACAAGAACTGCCAACTGAAACCATCAAGATCATTATCAGGAAAAGGCTTCAAATGCTGCACATATAACAGGGATGGATCGGAGTGTTAATGAGCATCCAGATAGGACAGGCATTTTCTCACCCCCTGAGGAAGGGTCAAAACTAATCTGACAAACGCAGTGTGCCTGAACATTGGAGGAAAAATAGTCATGAAAAGGTCTACAAGTGTCAGAGAAATAAAATCATTAAAAGTATGCTTAGAATGGAGACCTAATATAGAGGCAGGTTTGGGGCAAGAATACATACACACACATGCAAATATATGTGTATGTATGCATGTATATATATGTTTATGTATATATTTACATATAAAAATGCATTATAAACTTTTGCAGACTGTTTTGTGTAATACACATGAAAAAAAGAGCAAACTCAATAATCCAACATTTTAAGGGGATTGAATTAAAAGATCAAAAATAAAAAAATACCTTCCCTACCGCTGCTGACAGCCTACTCTTGCTAACTACCACTTCTATATTTTCAATACTTGCCAGTTTCATTAACACACCATGAGAATCATCTGCCCAAGTATGGCTGTTCACTGTATTCATGCTATTTTAATAGTCACAGCCATCAGACCTCAATCTTGCTTGCAGGATCTTCCAGTTCTCTGCAGTGATTTTTCTGTGGCAGGACTCAACTTATGATAGACCTAGAACTTCTGCCAGGAACATGTACAACTACCCTAATAACTAACAGTGACCCAAGGGCTTCTAAGGATCAAAATCAAAAATTATTATTAACACACTTTGCATTTACAAGGGTTTTTTTAAATGTTGATACAGATTAGAATCATGCTTGTGACTTAAAATACAGACTATGCCCAAAATTTATGGCAGGCTAAAATGATTTGCCAGGACGAGCAAGGCAAACAAAATAAAACTCTGGGGGGGCTGGGGGGAGAAAGAAAACGAAACAAGACTTAGGAACTGAATTCAATGAACATGTTCTTGAATACATTTATTTATTATTCACCCAGTTCTCACACTAACAGGGAAAAATAACTTCTTCCACTACTAACTGCAGTATACAAGCATTTCTCCTAATACTTGAAGAACAGATTTTATTTCAGAGGATAAATAAGTTATATTAGAATATTAGCTATAGTTGAGAATACTTTTCTCAAGCACTACTATAGATCATAGAATCACAGAATCTTTAGGGCTGCAAGGGACCTTAAAGACCATGTGGTTTGAATCCCACTGTCATGAGCGGGTACACCTTCCTCTAGACCAAGCCATCCAGCCCAGCCTTGGACACTTTCAGGGTTGGGGCATCCACAGCTTCTCTTGGCAACCCATGTCAGTGTGTCACCACTCTCACAATACAGGACTTCTTCCTAATATGTAATCTAAATCTGCCCTCTGTCAACTTAACTTTAGTTTAAATAAAATGTTAACTTGTAAATAGTATATTCTTCTCTTAGCCAGTATCTTCCCAACTAATAATGCACACAAATCTGCATGTCAAAACTACCTTATCTTTGCTTTATCTAAAAAGCACTGTGTAAACCCCAGAAACCTATCCCTAACGATGTTTGCTTTTACCCTCCCTTTCATAGTCTGTTATCATCATCTATAAAGAATAAGTTTTACTCATGTAATTAATTGTAAGATGGTAATTCCAATTTCAGGAGAATGTATGACATTTTCAAAAAAGTTCTACTATATGTGCTTGTCTGAATATTAAATCAGTTTGGAAACAAGGCTTTTTATACTGTTCTAACAGGTTTGGCAATTATAACTCAGATGCTTTTTAGACTTGCCTTATTTAGATATAAGATCTGGCTAAAACAGGTATAATTACTAGTATTTCCATGCTCTTTTTTTAAACCCAAATTATTCCTATTGTAAAATAGAAATCAATTCATGCTTTTATAACAACAAATGTCAAGTTGAAATCAGAGAATGTTTTTCCAAGGAGTGAGTTTTCTCAGAACGGTCACTTTAAT
This sequence comes from Empidonax traillii, assembly GCF_003031625.1. Lineage (NCBI taxonomy): Eukaryota > Metazoa > Chordata > Aves > Passeriformes > Tyrannidae > Empidonax > Empidonax traillii. Next base: position 146,395 of record NW_020956137.1, on the reverse strand, counting down.
CTTATGTCTGATGAATTTGTGTCTCAAAGTACACAGCAAAAATGCATTTTCTTTCTATTTTATAATGAAATCACAAACTGAGATGATTTCCCCAGGTTGTTTATGACATTCAGCGTTTCAGTACCATGAATAACAACGGGATTGGCAGATTTGCACAACATGGGTATGGAAAACTTGATAAAGAGCAATGTTTTCCATTTTATGACTCGAAAACTGCACTGCAACAGCTGCAGCTGCCAGCCAGAAATCTTGTGCAACCCCCTCTAAGTATCCATATATTAGTTGTGCATGTCTTGTTCCATAAGACATTTTATCTGATGTTGATGCATCAAGTATCTATGTTGATGCACCAAATGCTGTGTATCACAGATCCTCTTCATGTCTTCATGTGTCTTCTACTCTTTTTAGTAGGACATCTTAACACACATAGAACTCCAAGAATCTTTATTTTGTTGTGTAACTGCTTTATTTTACTAAACTTGTCGTCCCATGCAGAAGTTTTGATATATGTTTCTCTCTTGGCGTTAAGGTCACTGTTTTTCTGCCTTAGGATATTTTTGATGACACTCTTTCAAGAATAGGTCTTCTTTCAGGCAAAAATGTCTGACCTCTTTATCTTGTCAGCTCCATTTTTGCATGTAAGAACATGAAAACACTGAAAAGGTACTTCTGTCAATGAGAGAAAATCAGAATATAGTCTTCTATATGCTACAAAAGACTGAAAGTGCTTAATAGACAGAGATGAACCCTCCATGTCATCTCCAAGAGTGCACTTCACTGACATTGGACTTCTCTCAATCCACAGAACTAACAGTGTTCAGTGAACATGTGCCATTATGCCTTGATATCCAGAAGTTCTGAGCTACCAAGTAGCTTCACAAGAGCTCTGTCCCAATGCTAAAAATTGAAACTCTGATTTCCACAGGATCATCAGTGGCTTCAGACCTATAACACTGTTTTTCTCTCCCATATGGTGGGTTATAGTGCTTTAGCCAACACTGATCTGCAGGGTTGATGCCATGTAGAATTAAGAAGACTGGTAAGAAGTATAAAATTCCTATCCTAGAAACTCAGAACACTTCCCCACAGCTTTCAGGTACAGAGGAAGTGGGGAATAACTGGGAGTCTTAGTGGATGATGCTGACAGTCCCGGTCAAAAGGTATGTTCTGAATTTGGTTGTTGCTCAGGAGTGAAACAATCAAGTGATAGACAAACTGGAGTGGTGCGACTGTGCCACAGCAATGCAAAGATGAATATATATATATATATATATATATATATATATATATAAATACCTGGTGAGTATTTCACCAGAAGACACATGGTTATGCTGTGACAGAAAGGTCAGGATTCCTCAGTCTCTCCTGTTTCTCCTTCCTCCTTATCCCTCATGTCGTTTCACCTCAAAAGTCCTTTTCAGTTTTTCTTTTCTCCCTCCCCGAAGGAAAAACACATAGGAAGGCCAAGGGTGTAATTAAGAAAAAATCTGTGTCTTGACAAGTGTTCTAGGTATAATGCATTTGCTTTCCAATAAGATCTTCAAATTTTTTTAAAAAAGAAAAAGATTGGAAGCAACACCATTCCCCCAGACAGAGTGGTGAGGAATAAAAAATAAAAACAAAATATCTACTTGAACTGACTTTTGATATGTGAAAAACTGCAGATACTCCTGTACCTTGGATAACAAGTACCACACATGAAAGCAGACCCCTCTTAGAATCATTCCTCACAACATAGTGTTATGATGTCAAAGCAGATGCCCAGCTCATAAAACACACTAAACCTTCCTCAGCTTCTTCCTAGAGGCAAGAGACCCACTAGAAGCAATAAAGAAGCTTTTAGCCAGGACTGTATGAACCCAACTCAGTGCAAAATGTGTTCAAAGAACACATCAGTCCAAGCAAATTTCGTAAAATTAAGAAACTACCAACCTGTTCCAAAGTGGTTTGAAGTCAATACAAATTTCTGTAGTGACTTGAAAAGTCTGAGGACAAAGCCCTCAACGTATAGTTTCTGCTGGACATATTTGAAGACTTGTGAGCTCTCTAAGGAAGATAAGGATGAAAAGGATCTCTTAGGTCATCAAGAGTAGTTACACATTATCTCTGATATCTCATTTCATGCTCCTTTTCATTACTGTATCAGTCTCTACCTGTGAATGTCAGAACAAAGGTACAATAGCCCATTATCTCTTTGATGAAGAGGAAAAGGCATAAGAGATAATAGAATTGGTTTCTTTAAAACCTGAAGTTAAATATTTAACCTACGGTGAAATTGAAAAAGAGATACTTATGATCACTTCTGTGAGCCTCATTGTGTCCGTATTATGTCCCTAGTGACAGCTGAGAAACCTGGAAAAAGAAGACTTTTGCACTGCATTTACTATTTGAAACAGTAAATAATTACATAACTCAGGATGCAAAAGACAGGAGTCAGGAAATATCAATCTCTCTTAGATATGTCAGCACAGTTAAAATACATAAAAAGGAAGGGAACAGGTTTCCAAAATCAACTGATTTGACTCTGAACTCTTCTTACTCTGCTGATTAAAAAGAAACTATTTTTACTGAGCTGAAACTCTTGAAAAAAAAGGTTAGGAGCACATAAGTAATATTTTCAGCTTGGTGTCTTTTCATTAAAAAAAATCAAAACACTGGTTAATTTATATTATTTGATGTATTTATTATTGGAGACATCTAATCCCCATTCTAAGAACAAATGCATCATTTAACACTTCTTAATTAAAAAAGAATGTGTTCTGTATGGAGTTGGGTTTTTTTCTTAAACTGTCATTTTTCTCCTGTAGGTTTCCTTTTTCTATAACCCTCGTCTGTTCTTCGGATAGATAGGCAAATGTCCTGAAAGAAAGCAAATGAAAGATTCCTGATAGGTCATTTATAGAATCACAATTTTCTTCCCTTTGCTGTCATATAAGAAACTTCATTTTCTCAGTTTTCATGGAAAATTCTTGGAAGGGTATTTTGTTTGTTCACCAGCTTTAGTATGCAGATATCTGGTGCTTAAAATTAATACTCTGATGGTGAGTTACAAGACTGTATCATGTCACTGAAGCAATGAATGAAAAATAGATTTTCAGTGCATAACTATTAATGCAACATTTTTCTATTACCAATATATTTATTTTATCTGGGCGTTTTGGCAAATGTTCTTGTAACATTTTGGGGAGTCACCAGATGGCACTAAAACATTGCAAGGTGCCAAAAATCATTACATTTCTTGCCAACAAATGCATTATTTTGCAATAATATAATTTTCTATCTACTTCAGCTGCAACTTGGATAATATCTCCTTTAAATTCCACTGAACTAGAGGCACTGGCACATGCTCATTGAACCAGAGAGCACCATGATGAATTTCAATTCATAGGTCCATCATCCAAAGCCATTACATCACCAAGAATATTATTATCATCACCATTTTAATCTTCCAGTTAACGTTCCTGATTCTGTCAAAGACAATTTTAATTTTACTCGGCCTGTTTATTACATGAGTACAGATTCAACCTGTTCCAATGAGAGCTCAAGTCCTTCCCTTGGTAACACCAGTTTTGAATCTGTCTTTCCTTCTCATTTCCACTGTGCAAAGAAAATACTGAATAGTTAGATATTGTTATCACATTTAACATTAAGTTGTATTATGCTTTAAATATATAGTTCTCAATAATTGATGAAAATTTTTTCTTTCCCAGTTTCCTGTATTCAATAGTGACCAAAATCGCATATTAAAGATGGATATAACAAAAACTGAAACACTTTGGGTTTTATCTATATATATGAGAATAATCCAGAAATCTTTAGCAAAACATTAAATATTAAATTTATCTAATGGAACTTGGTATATCTATCCTTTGCTGTAATTTGTTTATTGTTTTGCAAACCCTTTCACTGATGTACCATTTTAAATTTTTTCCTGTCTGAGTTCGTATCCTACCCTCCTTATGTTAAGAAAATCGAACATTTGCATCATTTTCTTATTCTCTGAATTGTTGCAGTTGTCATAGTCTTTTTATAACCCATGACTGTAAGCTTGACAAATGTGTTTTACAAATGTTGAAAGAATCTGTTAATTTCTCAGATGAAAATGCTCAGATTGAGGAACTGTGTCGTGTATATAGGCTGGTAATATCAAGAAGGACAAATTACAGAATACATTAAGTCGAAAGGGACCTTAAAGATCATCTAGTTCCAACCCCCTGCCATAGGCAGGGGCACCATCTACTAGACCAGGTTGCTCGAAACCCCATCCAGTCTGACCTTGGATATTTCCAGGAATGGGACATCCACAATTTCTCTGGACAACCTGTTTTGGATCCTCACCACAATCACAGTAAAGGATATCTTTCTAATACCCAACCTGAACCTTCCTTCCTTTGGTTTAAAGCCATTCCTCCTTGTCCTATCACTACATTTCCTTGTAAAAAGTCCCTTTCCATCTCATCTTACTACAATTGAAGTAACATGTCATATTAAAATTTAGAAAAAAAACTAAAAGCCTAAAAATCTTTGCTAAATTACAGATCCAACCAAATTACCATGATGTTTGGAAGAAAGAATGTCTAATTCACCTCCTCACTTTTTTAAAAATCTGAAGAGCTTTCATAGAAATGTTGACAAAATGAAAGGTGTGCTTCCTTGTAAACTATAGGCAGACTGGATCAGACTCGCTGGACATGCTGAAGTCTCCCAGAAAAGTCACACTCATTTTGATAAAATATTTGCTTTGCCTTCTTCCCTTCTGAGCATGGAAAGGACAGAGCAGATTGTAGAACATACACAGCAGTTTTACTGAGGTCTCTATTTGGGAACCTACAGTAGGGAGAAGAGAGTTTTTTGAGTTAACATTTTTTTCACTGAAATCCCGCTGATGGGGGGATTTTTCAAAAGACAGAGAAGCCAGAATAACATTGCTGCAATCGCTGTTATTGACTCTATGTGAGTCAAAGTACTCCAAAGGTTCAAGACAAACCTTAACAGCCCAGGGATAGTAACAGTACTCCTGAAACACCTAACTGTATCAGGGAATGTGTAGCTACCTATAGAGAAATTTCATCTCATGATTCATGCCATCATGGATCCTGCCCTGGAGCTCATAGCTACACTTGCTCAGAAACTGCCTCATAAAGCCAAAGTGTCCCAGAGCCATTCCCTGATCCCCATTCTCATCTCAGGGTGAATGCAAGGCCATGAGCTGGCCACACTCTGATATTCATCCATCATATTCTGAGTTTCTGCATTACCTTGTGAGCAAAGTAAGGAGGCAACATATTTTTCTCTGGAGAAAATCCACTGAGTGATAGATGAAGCTTCACAAATACACGCTCCAGAAAGCATCCAATCATTTAAAGAACTCCCACAACCAAGCAGAGTAACCTTGAAATATTTTGGAATATTTGATAAATCTCCTTCTCATCCTAAGCTTATTTCTTTTCATGAAAAATCATTACAAAAAACTTTGGATAAAGTTGGGTAAATGCCTTGCAGACCTTGCATCATGTACTTCAAAGTCTTATTAGCTTGTATTTCTCCAGAGCAGAGATAGCTTCTGAAGGGATGTCACCTCCAGAGATGGTTTTGCAGTGTGGAAAAACACCTCCTAGAGAACCCCACTCTGGGGTCCCCTATTTCATCTTCCCATTTCTGTTTCAGGTAAAATTGCTGATTGCTATTTTGTTCCTATAGATGGAACTCTAACAGTCTAAATATGGCAGCACTGAAGCAGTTCATAAACATTAATTAATGTATCCTCATTACATTCCTCGGAGGAGAGTGATAGAGCAGTGAAGGTGTCTTGGTATGGATCCAGAGGTGGGAGTTCATGCCTCTCTCTGGACTTGTTCCAAACATCACTCCCAGTCAGCTTGGCTATAAATGAGTACCACAACAGTGGGGCTGAGGAAATCAAAGGCATCTGGAAGGGATATTAGCCACGTCACTCCCCCGTGGGAGGTCAGCAACAGAAGGTGTTGTCCTTGCCCAGACGTGCACAGTTAAACCTTGTGATGGTGGTTTGTTCCCACTTATGTATAGAGGTGCTGCTATGTTCCCCCTCTGATGGAACAGCTGGGGCAGTGAGAGTGGGATTTTCAAAGACGTTTGAAGCTCTAAATCCTTTTAAACTCAAAGCTTTGTCATGTGAACACTTCAACTATTAGGGTCTAAGGGACTTGTATCAGTCCTGCAGCAGAACAGAAAAGTGACCCTGACTCAAAGTCCAGACAACTGGGATATTTGTTTTCTCTTATGCAAATCTTTGATGGTAAAAGTAATAATTACTCAAGAGATTCATCCCACTGAGTTAAAGAAGAATGTCTTGAAAATGCATATGCATGGTCACACAACCAGGAATAAAGTTTGTTTAGTCATATGAGATGAAAGATGATAAATACTGCTTTGCATTCACTGCCTGTCATATCCATTATTCATATTAAAAGATCCAACATTGTTTTCAGCATGGGACAAGACAATCACTGCCTTACAGAGCTTTTATGAACTTTTCCATTCAAAAAACTCACAAGGTGTTTATGAACAGTAATTAATTAAATAATTTGAAATTATAATATGTCTTTGTAGATAGGAAACTGAGGTACAGAACTCACTGTATCCTCAGAGGATCACTTAACTGATATTCAGATGGAAATAAAAAGCAGTATTACTGATT
>NW_020956137.1:136790-139565 GCF_003031625.1 Empidonax traillii | reverse complement strand
TTTTCAGCATGGGACAAGACAATCACTGCCTTACAGAGCTTTTATGAACTTTTCCATTCAAAAAACTCACAAGGTGTTTATGAACAGTAATTAATTAAATAATTTGAAATTATAATATGTCTTTGTAGATAGGAAACTGAGGTACAGAACTCACTGTATCCTCAGAGGATCACTTAACTGATATTCAGACGGAAATAAAAAGCAGTATTACTGATTTCTTGTCCTGTCCCCTAAACACCAAATCCATTTCCTCCTAATTAATAATTTTGACTGGTTTTATTTTAATGAACTATAAAGAAAAAATTTCTTTAGGTTGCCCCAAGGTGAGCAAAGATAAAAAGTCAAAGAAGGTACATGGCCTCTTGTGTTTCATCTCAGCACTTCTCAAAGAAGGTACATGGCCTCTTGTGTTTCATCTCAGCACTTCATTGTATTGTATAAATGAAACAATGAAAATTTTGAAAATTAAATACTCCATCATTATCTAAATAGGTAGGTGTAACTGTCAAAGAGACAACAGATTCTTGCAGCATCATTTAAAGACAAAACTACACTGAAAAGTAACCTTTTTTTCATCAGATATTTTTTTGGACTCTGTTGGATGCACTGGAAACAGTGAAACAATAAATACATCAAAATATAGAGGTAAACAAAACCATAAAACATCCAATGCAACAACTGAAACACCCACAAATACATAAATATTTATGAACCATGAGGTACTTCTGAAACACCCAGCAGGTTTGATTGGAATGAACAATCCAATCAAAGCATTGTGTTTTCACACGACTGAGGAAATAGGAACTATAGGAGACAGAAAGAAACAGTGTATGTCCAATGGATTTCAACTGGCTTTATTGTTTTTAAACTTCCCAGTGCAAAAAAAAGATGACTTTCAGTATTATATGAAAGTGGAACTATAATTTACCAGATACAGAGTACTCTAAAATGAATCATCTGGATTTAGCTTTGACTCACAACAAAGAGCCATCTATAGCATTCATTTGACATCCATAGCTTTGAACATCTGGATGGAGATCCTCAATCCTTTCTCTCTACCAGATAGTTTTGTAGGTAGTCCAACGATATGGAGCTGGGAAATCTTGTCCTTTTGGCATAAAACAGTAACAATATTAGTTATATAATCAGAGTCCTATGGGATTGACATAAAAACTGAACAGAATACCACAGGCGTTTCCAACATTATCTGAATATTTCCAATTTTTCCTAATTTAAAGATCATATGGGTCACTAGATCAGACTACCTATTGGGATCTTGTATACATTATACATACAAGACATTATACTTGAGTAAATAGAGAATGTCATGAATGAAATTTTGCAGATTCTGGTACTTTTTATATCTTTCATAATTTGAATAAAAATTATTAATCAAACTGAGCTAATCTCATTCAATTAACCCTTCTACAGGCCTTATTGTCTCAGCAGGTTTGTTCCTAGCTTTTATTCTCTACATGCACTGCAGGATGCTTCACCTTGGCTCATTTTGTTTTGAAGGGTTCTAGTTACTATATCACCATGGGTTTAGTTAAACACTATCTTTAGCCCCGTAGATCACTTGCAACAGCAGGAGGCCTTCATGCTCCCCAGCCTGGCTGAATACAGTATTTTTAACATTTCAGCAAGCACTTCAAGGAGACTTCCAAAGGCAAGCAAACTAGTGTGGGGTAGGTGAGAACACTAAATTGGCTAAATGCACATGTCTATTGTAATAAACCTATACTTCCATGGGACTGATCCTGCCTGGAACTGAGCACCTTAAAATAAATTTTAGGATGTTCAGTCAGGTCAGAGTATATCTCTGTACAGAAGTGAAAAAACAAACTACTGACATGTCTGTCACCCTCTGTGAACTTCTCTAAATGAAGGACTGCAGAAGTAGACTGGATTCAGGACCTTCACGTGTAGATTTAGTGTTGGATAAATTGCATGGCCAAATGTTGCTAGTCTCTTTTTTAGGGTGTATAACTATTAAGAGAAAATAACTTGCCTCTTTTGCTCTAATCTGTGTAGATCAGCAGAGGTTTTGTTGACCTGACCTTGGCTGACACAGTGGCAGGCACTAAATTCCATGAAAGGCCTGTGAACAAAGGACGGAGGGAACAGCCTCCATCCCACACTTCTGATTGCACAGCACATTGGCCTGGACTGCAGGGAGAAAGCATCTGCACACTAGGGACTGCTCATGATCTGTACCCAAAAAAGAGCATCAGGGGAGAAAAGTCTCTGGAAGCAAAATGTAGAATAAGGTAGAGTAGAATAAAATTACAATAAGAATATGAATACAAGTTAGAATTAGAATTAGAATTAGAATTAGAATTAGAATTAGAATTAATAGAATAGAATAGAATAGAATAGAATAGAATAGAATAGAATAGAGTAGAGTAGAATAGAATAGAATAGAATAGAATAGAATAGAATAGAATAGAATAGAATAGAATAGAATATAGAATAGTCTTAAATATCAAAGTCCTGCAATGGCCTATAAATATCTTCACTAAAAAAGCTAGCCCACATCTTTCTGGAATAGTATATACTTTATAACCTTTTCTTTATCCTAGTGAGAATCACTAGAAAATCACCATCTCTTTCAGATATAAAAAATAAATCTGTCAATTCACTGAATCTGTCTGCCTTGTCACAGCTCCTGTCTTACATGTTTAGATCTCTGGTTATCTCCTCTGAACAGCTGCCCTTTTGTATGAAGCTCAGGATGCTGAGTTGGAGATGGTGGGGCTACGAAAAGGCAAAAAA
>NW_020956137.1:132873-136343 GCF_003031625.1 Empidonax traillii | reverse complement strand
TTTTTAATTGTTCAATGACAGAAATTACATCCATCCAAATATCAAATTAAAGGTCTGGGGATACAAACTGTTTGCAAGTGAAATCCTTGAGGGAGGGAGAAAAAGACATCCACAGAGATTTGCCTGTTTTATAAGCAGTGACTCTTCTAAGTCAAGTGTCATCTCAGCCATGGAATTTAAAAGGGAAGTGCTGCTTTGTGGTTGTATATACAGCTTAAATGTCACCTTTTATTCATCATGCTTATTTTATATCTATACTAATATGATGCCTTCTACTTAAAGGAGAAAAAAGAATTATGAAAAGAATGTTTGTGGCTTTGTGTTGACAGATTACATGGGGAATGTATAAGTATTCTTTGTCAGAGTATGCACTTGATCTTACTAGAATCTTATGACAACAAAGCACTTTTATTATGGGAACTCCTTCAATATCCTTTATCCAGAGAAAAAGGTTACATTTTAGTGTGCTGAAGCTATGATGAATGTAGTTACTTCAGGATTAATGCAGCTTTTAAAACAATTTAAAAGCTAGTTCAAGAAACTATTAGCACACACTGAAGATTATATTAATAGCTAAACAAGACTAATACAGAGTACAAAGCAAAACAAAACCTTTGAAGAAAAAAAACAGGTTTTGTGTTTTAATAAAAATTTCTTTGATGTTTTGAAGCATCGATTTCTAGATTGTTGAACTTTTGCAAATCTCAGTAGTCATGTTTAAGACCTTCTTGGTTTCCTGGGTATGCTGATCCTTATGGGTTGATATTTATGATGCTTCTTACATTGGCATACATCCATATGCCAACAATATTATAATGCAGTGACCTTCTTCATAGCAGCTAGTTTCTCTGCTGGACTGTAGACGACCTCAAGCAGCATGTTTTGGTCCATGTTAAACTAAGGAGTGGTTGTCTGTTGACCTCAAAATAAATAAAAAAACCAAAACCGTGTTCTACATGATGGCATAAAATTACAATTTCAAAATATGATGCGCTCTTTTCTTAGTCGGTACATTCTGTTGAGCATTTTAAGATGAGGGAACTTACAGTGGGGTCTATATCACCGAAATATGAGATCTGTGCAGTGCAGGCAATCAGATGTGAATCAATCAGTCCCACTTTCCTTTGCATTCAGAGAAACAAAACATGCACAAATGAAATGTCGCTTGAGTGCCAATTTTAGGACAGATAAAAAGTATGCTAGAGATCCTCCATGGACTATATTGGTAGCCTATGACAACTTACTCAGTTGTACAGATATGTCTTCCAACCCAAGTGTATCTGCAATGAATCTAAAGAAATTTTTCTAAGCCTTCTACCATAAATCAAGACAACCAGTCTGCTGTTCTGTTATTTATATCTGTGTATGACACATAAATGTCTTTTATAGTATAGCAAGGAAGACAGTTCAGCCAGTATCCACCTCTATTCACTATTATATTATAAATTCATTGAACACCTTACTGAAAATATTCAAATTAGTCATTTTAGATAAAAGTAAATACAGGGGGAAATTCTGTGGAACTGGTAAGATTCTAATAAAATATTACATCATTGTAAATATTCTGTGCTCTGTTTCTGTACTGACACAAAAATAAGTAATATTAAATATTTAATTAAATAAGTCACTGATCACTTTTGTGCACAAGTTGGAATTCATTGGTCATATTTTTCAGTTATAAACTGGTTTATACCAGTCATTCTGTAACAGTCAGCACTCAGAAGTGAGGGAAAAATCAAACCTACGGCTGAACAAGCAGCGAAAGTGTTCAGTGTTTCAAGGCCCAGGTTGTTAATGCTGCAGTAGATTTAGGTCCTATTATACAGACGGTTAATTGGCTAACGAGCAAGGAACAGAGTGGGAGTGAGCAAATGCTTTACTCTGTAGTTCACAATCCTATCTGAGTAAGGCTGTCATGGATGCACTGATTGATCTAAGACATTTCGCTTCAAGTTCCACACATCTGAGGGCTTCTTCTGCCCACTGATTTCATTTCCCCTTACAGGAGGCTGGTTCAAGGCATACACACAGCGTTCCACAGCTGGTATCTCTGCTTAGTACTGGTGACATAATGGGATGCTACAGGGACAGATAGGTTATGCCATCGTTGCAGGGGTGGCCATGCCATGTCTGACCTGTCCTCGTTGCTTGGATGAATCCTCACTCTGAGCTTGCATGCACCCAGACTATTTCTGCTGGTGTGCTACCCAGCACCTCAGTATGACCTCGTGTTCATATTATGCACTCATGAAGGGAGTATTTGGGATGCAGCAAAGGCCCAACAAGCCTTTTTAGAATACATACATGTCTGCTGAAAATACCAAACAACTACAGTAGCCCTAGCTAGGATGAAAAATTATTCATCATCCAATAAATACAATACAAACACCCCTTCCAAGTGTATTGGTTTTACAGTAACAGAAAAAAAGATGCAGCATTATCTGGGCTAGATTCAGAATACTGGAGCCAGAAAATCCCCATTCCTCCCCCTTTCCAACTTTATCCAGTTCTGTGTTGACCATTACTGTGAACTCTTGACTACAGTCATTCTATCTTATCCAGACAATCCACATATATTCTGCTCTTTCACAGAAGGAAGATCTTCATGAGCAAAGATAATACTCAGTATTGTGTACAAAATTAGAGGAACTCTTCTCATCTCTTTCAAAGTTCTCCCACCATCCAAAGAAATAGATAGGATAACTAACAGATATGTATCCTTTTGGGATTTTGGGTTGGTTTGTTTTGAGGTTTTCGTGGTGGGTTTTTTTGGTGGGTTTTTTTGTTGTTTTTTTTTTGGGGGGGGGTTGTTGTTGTTGTTGGGTTTTTTGTTTTTGTTTTTGGTGGGTTTTTTTTGTTTGTTTGTTTTTTAACTCTCTCTGTAATGCAAGAGTGAAACATATTCTCTGGGCTTCTTTTTCTGATTCACTGTAAAGTGAAATTGCCCATGGCTCAAACTGGGGTGCAGATAAGTTTGGATAAGGATTTCAACCTCAGAGAAGTGAATTAGAAATTAAAATGAATTAGAGGTAAGTTAACATATGTTTTTTCTCATGCTTCGGTTTAAAATGGTGACAAAATTTCTTCTGATCTCTTTAGGGGTGTAACTTTGCCATTCACGTCTGGTTTCAGCACACTGTAACCTGATTATGAAATCACTCCTGACTGATGCAGATTTATAAAGGGGATCTATTCCAGATTGATGGGACTGGATTGACTTTTGAAGGCTCATGAATATGGATTAGTCCTAAGCACTCTGGAATCTTTGGAGTTAGGTGGATTTTTTTGTCCACCACATTAAGCAAATAGTGAAGAGCTTTCATATGAAAAGGTAGGTACTGAACAGAGATTTAATGGCAACCTCACAGGAAAAAGGCAGAATCTAAAGAGGAGCAGGACAGAAGACCATTTAGAGAGTAAATGCTAACTGAGGAGGAATTTTAGAAGGAGAAGACATTATGAGATGAACA